>NC_056739.1:1076702957-1076765457 GCF_019279795.1 Protopterus annectens
TACGTAATGCTTTACTTTACATAATGCAAGAATTCCATGCAGCCTAGTCAGTGTACACCATATGTAAGTGAGTGTGATGTCACCCCTGCTCTGGTTTTTACCTCTTCAGTATTACTTTATGCTTCTTACTGTATGATTCACATCTGTTCTGTTTCGTATTCAGCTGGTAAGAGTTTACACTATTTATACTCTTCCAAGTATTTACTTGTTATACACACACACGAATATGCATTTAATACCATTTGTAACTCACTTTTTCCTAAATCTTTTTATTGATTTTAAATGTTTTCTTTAATACATCTCCATACACACACTAGCAGACAGAGCCATAGATCTGAAGGGGAACACCTGGGGAAGAATGTTTACATAAAGTAGCAGAAAGACATAAGTCTGAAGTCAGGTGGAGTTTGAGACTTAAGGAACATTTGAAATCACTAGTTAATCATGAAAAGTGCAATTCGAACCAAGAAAACAGAGAGAAACCTTGAGGAAAAACTATAAGGAACCAGAAATTCTCAAGGCATTCCGAAAGTGAAGCAGGCTGTGCTAGTGCACATAAATTCGGATGTACACACACAATAATGGGGATAGAACAATTAAATAAATAAAACAGCGAGTGCTTTCATTCCTGCACAGAGGACTTCATCAGAACACTATAAAATGAAATGAAGACCACACCTAAATAGCAAATTCAGAAGGGCACTTGACATTAAGCAACCAATCATATCCAGGAGCACTCAGTTGAAAAATTAAAGTAACAGTTGTTGAACAATATAATCCTTAATACAATAAATCAACATAAATGTAGTCTAATCATATACAGAATTTTTTTTTGAAATATAACTAAAAGGGTAAAGATACAACTAGTAAAAACAAGGCGTAACCTCTAACTACAATTTAGCTGCATGCATTTTGAGAACACAATTAAGTGAAATGTTATCATTTAAACCAGGGGGCTGGTCAGCTTCTAATCTAAGCTGCCAAAGATGCTCCTGGTACTCTAGTTTCTGTTCCCAAGACACCCCTCTAATATTTAGTAAAACTTGTTCCAGTATAAAAAATAAAAACATTTTTTTATTAGGGCAAACCTGTTTGTTTAAAGAAAGCATTATTAACATTAAGCATTTTTAAATCATACATATGTTCATATATGTATTTTTAAGAGCATGTTCAATTTTGTCAAGATAAAAATTGTGGCAAAAGTTGCAAAAAGCAAGATAAATGAGACTATATGAGTTACAATTAAAAGCTTGATGCAGTTTAAACACAAAATGAATGCTTTTCATTTTTCAAGTTTGGCTCACAAAAATAAACTTACACTGTGAACAGGATCCATACTTTTGCATTCCTTTAGGTTCTTTGGTGGAAACATAACATCAGTTTCCTTAGCTGACTCCAACTTTTCATTTAAATCAAAATGCATCTAATTCAGAAACTGGGGACCCACCCTCAATATATAACTTACTGTCATGTTCTGTAACCTTCCATTTACTAGTCAGTACCTGCTTAATAGCATTACAACAAGAAGCATATTGTACAATCCTAGTTTATTTATAGTCAGAGGGCAAAGCATGTATAGTAGCTGTACTCTGAGGACTTGTACCTAATAATGGAAAAATACTTGCCAGCTCTTTTTTTTTTTTGCAAACCTTATCCTTAATGTTATTCAGCATGTTAAGTGGGTATCCTCTTTTGATGAACATATTTATTAATTTATGGATCTCAAGCAAAAACTTATCCTCCTCTGCCACACTTCTCGAAACACATGCCATCTGAACTTTCACAAAGTGTTTTTTTTCTGCGTGAAAGGTTGGTTACTAGAATAGTGCAAGAAAGTGTTGGAGTAAGTGGGTTTTCTGTAAAGAAAAGAACTGAATCTTTGCTTATCCACACATTTCACCAGAGTAGTATCTAAACAGTTACTTGTTTTTTGCTGGAGTAAGAAAACGTAAATTTTAAAAACTCTGTTGATGCATTTAAAAAAACTATAAATACCTCCATCTCTGTTACACTACCTTTCCATACAATAAATATAGCATCCAAAAGTGGAAATAGGTCATGATACGATACACAAAGGTAGATTTATTTGCATATGTGAGGGCACAAGCCACTCCCATCTCTACCCCAGATATTTGATTAAATATTCACCTTCATAGTAAAGGAAATTATTGTAAATAATTAATTCCATTAGCTCTCTTAGAATATTAATGTTCCTAGATGGGATATCTGCAAAGCCTGCACAAGCCTCTCTAAACCACTCAAGTCCAAGGAGGTGGGATAGACAAGAAAAGAGGTTAATAACATCAACAGTGACAAATAACCACTCATCATTGTAGAACTCCTGCTTTCATATACCTTAAAAAGTCCCATGAATCATGCAAAATATATGCACAATCCTTAAAAATGTTTTAAAATACCATTAATATAGATGGCTAAAGCATGTGTCTTAGATTTAGCAACCAAAACAATGGGATGTAAATGAGGATCATCTAGTTTCTTATAAACCTTAGGGATGCCGAAAATTGATGCAATCATTGCATAGTCAACTTTCAGAAATGTAAAAAGGCTATAGTCAATGGCATCCTGGTCAAAAAGAACCTTTAAAAACAAATCAATTTCATAATAAGCAATATTAATTTATTTATTTTATTTATTTGACATTTATTAGCTGGCATAGTCCAAATGAGCTAGAGCCCTTTTTCAGTGGAGGCCGGGGAGAAAAACTCCACAGAAGTACACAATAAAGATTGCATAAAATAGCATTAATGAGAACAATATTAAAAATGTAGAGTGGAGTACGCAGTTGGTTACACAACTGTATAAACTAAGGTAAATGCACATAAAATCAAAGAGGTATAAAAGATATTGATCAATTGAGAAACAATTGCAATAATGTAGAGTGTAGTAAACAAGTTAAGATACAATTCTCAAGGCCAGGGTGGAAAAAGAGTCAGTATTCAGGTAAAGTGAAGGAGATGAGAGAGCAGTTAAAACAAGGTGAGTTAGCAATAGAACAGGTGTGAGAGAGCCAGTTGAAAAGTAGTTAAAGGTAGCAGTAGGAGAGGTCAGAGCGAGTAGGAGAGAGGGGAGTTGTTTAGGGAGGAAACCGACTTTTTTACAGTGACATGTCCAGGTATTTAGCAGGTAGTATTTGAAAGCTTTTTTGAATTCATGTGCATGTAGTATATATCTTATGAGCATGGATAGTTTGTGCAATGTTAGGGCAGGAGTGTAGCTATATAGGTTTTGGCCTACTGAGCTTTTCAGCTGATATGTTGGTCTGAACTCTTAAGGGTTCCAGAGGATATTAATCTAATTTCTTAAAGTTCTACTATATTGGAATTCATTGTTTAAAAGCTTATACATATAAATGTAAATGGTCAATTTGGTCCATAATGTCCACCCCACCCCCTTTATCAGATTTCATTATTCTTAACTCATGGCTGACAATTACTTAATTCATAGGCAAAGCTTCTTCTTTCTTTAATTTACTAATATGCTTAAACTGTGACTGCTGAAGTATCTTTCTTAAATCCTTGTCGCAATATTTTTCATGTAGCAGCAGAGGAGAATGCTAGGGATGGTTAAAAGTACTGGCACACACAAACTTATTACACGTGGGTACATTGGGCAAGCTATGAAACACGACCATTAAATTTAGTTTCCTAATGAAATATGAATATCAGACAAATTATTCAGTGAAATTAGATTCAACATTAGACAGGAGGAATGTCCATATTTTTCTTCAACCAGAAGGGTCCCTAAATTTAAACAATATAATAGCAATTCTAATAAAGTTATCCTTACTTGTTCTAGTGATATTGCTAAGGTGTGTGTTATGTAGTTAGAAAAAATTGACCCTTTCTTATTACTGACGATAACATCAAGAAAGAGGTGGCCGACGAACCTGGCTTCTTATTTAAAAATAATTCTTCTTTAAGAAGACAACTTTGTTATAATTGTAATAATGCTACTACAAGAAATAAAGATGTATATAATAGGTTGGGAACTTTTCCATGTACTTGTTATAGAGCATGTAATTATATTTTGAAGGAAACATTTTTTACCCATCCAGTAACAGGAAATTTGTTCCGAGATTTTATGCAGACTGTGTCAGTAAAAATATGGTTTATCATGCAATTTGTAATAAACTTTCTAGTTTTTATGTTGGCAAGATGACACATCTTTTTAAAGAGCTTATTTTAGCATACATTGGGCATATATGTAGAGGTGATGCCTCTAATGTACTTTCTAAGCATATTATTGAACATAGAGATCATGACTTTTCTTTTATGGTATTACAAAAAATATATGCCAGTGTTCGCTTGGGTAATTTTGACAATAAAGTGGAAATGGCTGAATTAAAGTGGATTGTAGCCCTACAGGCATATAGAGAACTAGGACTGCATGAATATATACCTTTAACACTAGTGCTGAAACCTCATGGAGTAACGCATTGATTTTGATTAAAAGTCATATTCTATTGGCTGTGTATCAATTGTTAGTATAATTAATATGTGATTAACTTATTCTGTTTTTATGGCCTGAAGAAGCAGATTGTTCTGTGAAAGCGCTCACCAGTATTAAAGTTATTTCTTTGTTATTTTCTTTATTTTAGCCACTGTGTTGGTTATACTGGATTTATCTTTATTCTTATTTAATTTGGGGCTGCCTTGAGAGTTTGGTTCCTTAGTCTTGCAAAGTGGAAGGCCTAGATGAAGGGAAAAAAAGAGGAATATGAGGGACACCACAACAATCTGCACATTATTTGCTGCCCCTGCATCCTACTGTCATGTTCATTCTATTGTACACATACGTCTGACTCTCCATGCAAAGTGTTATTCTCTCCCTTCCTCATATCTGAAAACATGGAGCAAGGTGGAGGACTTCTCATATTGCTCTTTTTCCTCAACTCCTCATCCTCCACATACCGTCCTTCCTTTTAGCATATACCGAATGTTTTTTTCCATGCCAAACACTGCTTCCAGATGTCAACAGTTTTCTGTGTTAGCAACCTTTACCAATTTCCACCTTCTCCTCATTGTGGTGCCACCACCTTCTAGACTATTTCCATCCATTCCTCCTAGTATTGCTAACTCTCTGTCCCCTTCCATTCCTCCTAGTATTGCTAACTCTCTGTCCCATCACTCTCATCTGCTGTTTTCCTCTTGAATCCCCATGTAGCCCCCAGCATGTCTATCCCCCTCTGGTTTAGGCTTCTCTCCATATCAGCAGTTAACTTCATCGATGACTTCATCATGTAGAATCTTCTTCACCCACCCTGCCAAAAGCAGCACCTCAGTTTTGTGTCTCTGCTCCCATCCTTCCTTATTCTGTTGTTCTTTTTCATAGTGCCAGAAACTCCACCCTGCATAAGATGTTTATTGTACTCTGCCTTACAAGCATTGCCCACTCTTACCCCAGACCAACCTCCCTGCATTCCCATTACATAGGCTTATCTTCCTTTTTGTCCTCCTCCTCTTTCTCAACCTCCGGTTCTTGCTCTCCTCATGCTAATGTTTCTGCTTGTGTAACATAATTGGAGTCCAATACCTCTGATGAAACAGCCTGAAATATGTCAGATGTTTTCAGTGTGGATGGATGGACACAGCTTGCTTTCTGAAGCTAGTTTCCTCCTTGACTCACTTTGTGTTGCTAGATATGAAATTAATGAGAAAGTGAAATGGATTGATTTTTGTTATACACTACTGTGAAGATATCCTGTTTTGCCTGACAATGAAAGAAATGGAGTGTGTGATAATACAAGAATATTATGAGTAAGGAATAAATTAGATGTAGGACAGTCAATATGATTTTCATGACCTGTGAAAAGTGAAGTTGAAGACTAGTATCATGGAGGTTGCAAATAGTTTGGAAGTTATATAAATAAAGTGAAGTTTGGAATTTGTCTGGCATGTTTGAAGTATATATCAAGTAACCAGCCATTATAGAGGAAGAAGTAGCATTTCTGTATGACCAGTAAGTGGCTGTGGAACCTGAGAGCTAAAGCAACTGAAATGAGGAAACAAGCTACAAATAAGGCAATATTTAATTGGAAAGGAGTACAAGACAAAATTGAAAGTGTGTGACTTTCTGGTGTTATCAAAGGAGAGGAGGGCGAAAGATGATGGAATATGTGCAAAAGAATATGGCTGAATAGACTGGGCTTGCCAAAGAGTAACAGTAGTAAAGCATTTACCTTTACCAGATTTGGAACTTAAGTATAGGAAACCCAGACTAATGCTTATAGAATTTTTGAGCTGGTATGAGAAGGAACAGATATTGTGAAAATTGTGATACTCTGGTCAGAAATTGTCAATAGAAGGAAGACCAGTCTTTGTGCAGCATAATTCTGATGCGAGTGTTAAAAATTGATTTGACATTCATAGATGTCATAAAAGTATGCACATGGAGAAAGGTGAGATTTAACCTGTTGGTTCCAGCTGTGTTCAATGTGTTTTGGGATGAAAAAATGTTCAAGTAGATTTTAAGGGGGAAAAGTTGTCTACATGAAATTTACAGTTGCAGGCAGACCAGAAGGAAAAACGAGCAGTTTCGTTAGGAGTCAGATAAGTGGAGGGTGAGTGGCAGAAAAGATCGGACCTAATATGGATAAGGTGCTGGGCACCAGATGTACCCTGGGTAATAATGTATGCATGTTATCACCATACAAGCCATTGAAAGAGTGGCCCAGTGCACCATTACAGTGAAAGAAAACATTTAAAGTGTGATATAAGTAAGTGACTACAATGTTATGTTGTTGTGATATAGAAGTAAAACAAGCCAAGGACCTCTGGGCATCACAAACCTTGCATACATTTCATTTCTATTTCAAATACCACATATACCCAACAAGCTAGTAAACTTATAAAACATACCAGTCTTGGGGCAATTCTTACAGATAAAAGAAGCATATTCTACAGGCTCCCAGCACTAACAAAACCGTTTTCTTTTCTGTTTAACTTTAGCAGAATATCTTGTTACTTCAACAATTAATATGTTACTGCATGTATAACTATTACATTTTTTTAAATGATGCCCCAATAGAAAATGCCAGTACTTCACTTTTGTAACATTTGTACATTAACATTAAAATCAACTCTAAAGAGTCTATATCTAATAGAGAAAAATGTAGACTCATTGGCCTGTTGCTGTAACTTGTGTTTCAGGCCAGTTATCTGCATTGTGAATGTTCTCTGTATTCTTTCAAGTCTCCTCAGATGAATTTTCTTGTGCAGACATACTAAACGATGATACGTGATTGTAACCTAACCAACGTTTTATAGAAAATAAGCAGTATGACAATTTTTCTACTAGCCACTGTACAAAATAACTCTTACAAGTGCATAGCATCTAACCACTTGTGTTATGTTATGATCGGCTCCAAAATTACTATCCACATACAGACCCAGGTCCTTGATTGCCTCTAACTCTACATCTTTATGAGTAATATTATCTGATGCACAAGGATGTTTGCTGCTGTTCATACCATAATGTATAACATTGCAGTTATTTGCACTAAAGATGATACTATTTTCTTTCACCAAGTATTCTACAAAGTGGTGAAATCTCGTGATCCAAACCTATTCTTGATCGTCTAACTTGGACATAACATTAAACAGGAATGACACCAACACCAGACCCTGTGGCACTACTTTGCTAACAATTTTATACTCAGATAATTCATTACTAAATTTAACAGCCCTTCTTCAATTCATCAGCCTACTATTAAGCCACTTAATAATAATCCTGTTTATAATAATCCTGTTTATGCCTGATGTTCCATTCTCTATCTCAAATCCTTTCATGTGGCACCATATGCCAAATGCTCTTACGAGATCTAAATATGACATCTACTGGTATCACTGTGTCTATTGCATTGGTGGTATTAAATACAAAAAATAAGTCAACAAGTTGGTTTGCCAAGATTTCCTGCAGGACACATATGTTGATTTATATCCAGCTCTTGGGTATGATATAAGGACATTTTGCTCAAAAATACATTTTCAAAATATTTTATAAGTATGCTTGTCAAACTTGTAGGTCTGTAATTACTTAAAATATTACCATTTCCACTTTTCAGAACTGGTACAACAACTGCCTCCTTACACATATCCAAGACATAGCCTGTCCTAAATCATTCCTGTAACAAGTGTGTCAAAAAGGGTACCAATGGCAGGAATATCTTCTTTAAAAACGCCCATTGTGATCATCTGTTCCAGCAGCAGAGACTGGTTTAATTCTTCCTATAGCAAAAGTGACTTCCTTATTAAATTCAAGAATATTAGATTGGATCATTCACATTTTATATTGCCACTACCATCAAAAATGATCACAAAAAATTCTCACCAATTCCTTGGTATCAGTATCAGTAAACCATTGTTCACCTTCTAAGTGTTAAGGCATAAAAATATACCAAGAAAGGATGCATGAACAGGTAATACAGAAATTGTCTAGCCTTGAATTTTTACCAACTTGAATTTTCTCTCTGAGTTTTCTTTTTCAATATTAATAGTATTAGTTCTTCATTACAATAAAAGTAAATGAATTTGACTTGATTTGCTTTTATTATTTACTGAAAAGTTCAAGACAATAAACAATAGGAGGTTTATGGTGTTACTTTCCTTGATAATCTAAAAAAAAGTGAGAAGTGACTATTAAAAGTGATAGTGGAGAGATGATATACAAGCAAAATACTGGCTTATTAAGAAGGATGTGATGTATTCAAAACCGTCAATGAGTGCTAGACTCCCAGAAGAGAGAGACACTTTGTAGTTTAATGGTACAAGTTATACTGAAATATTTGAAGGAACTAGTTTCCGGTTTTTAATGTTACTTAACTAGTTTAAACACTTGGTTAACATCATTTATTGAAGTTGTGATGTTTTTTGAAATGATAATTAAGAAAAACAACATATATCTGTTAGGTTTAATTTTTTTCAAACAATAATGTTTGTTTAAATGTTTGTTCATGCAAGTGTTATGCTAAGAGTATTTTCGTTGATGAAAATGTGTTAAGATGTTTACAGTGCTTCCTTAGAGTATTTCTGTTTGATATTATGAAAGTGAATCTGGGTGATATATGAAGATAAAGGTAAAATATCTATTAACTATCGAGAAATAAATCTGAATGACAAATCTGAAGAGAAATATTATATCTTGATAGTACAAGTTAAGTTAAAAGGATACAGTTTATTTGAACTTCTAATTATGTAAACTAAAATATGACTACAGATATTTATTAGCTTAGCAATGTTCATTGCTCAAAAAGTTTGTCTGATTAAAAAAAAAAAGGAGCGTAAGTGTTTTGGAGGTTACATATTTTATTATTCTACGGCTGCACCATTAGGATGGCTGTTCCAATAACACCAAATGTGTAAGAGTATCAAGAGAGAGAGCACTTGTATGATGCAGAGAGATTACCAGTCCTGACATTTTTATGTCACTCTTAGTTGTAATGGTTGAGATGCAAGAAAGAATTGGAGGACTATAGAAATGTTTGTGTTTCCTCACTTCTTATTTATTTGTATTGATGGCTGAGGTGAATATGTGGCTGATACAGGCTGGTAAATATTATAGTTAGAAGACACTGTGTAGAAGAAAATCTGGAACAAGTATTGATATGGATGCAAATTATATAAATAGAGTGTCAGCTGTGTTAATTGACTTTGTGTGTGTTTGTATGTATATGTCTGTGTGTGTGTGTGTGTGTGTGTGTGTGTGTGTGTGTGTGTGTGTGTATGTATGTATGCATGTGTGTGTGTATGCATATATATATATATATATATATATATATATATATATATATATATTCATATGATCGAAATTTAATTTGACTGAAATTCATTTGACCGAGACCATATAACCTAAAGTTAATAACACTGAAAACTCACCTGACTTAAACTCATAACACTGACACCTTACAATGCTAAATTTCATCATAGTGGCAGTGTGTATAAGGTAAGTAAAAGCTATATGCCCTTTTCCCCACTGTAGTGTGATCCTGGAGTTAGTATATATATATATATATATATATATATATATATATATATATATATATATATATATAGTTAGGAGGGGTGTAGGGGCACAGCCCCCCACATTGGGGGGTGTATGGGGTGTATTCCCCCACCTATTTTAAATATTTTGAACCATAGGCATGGATACTTACAAGTTCAATCAAATTACTCTTTTCAGAACAGAATATATACCCAAATTATGTGGGAGGATGTGCCCCCCCCCAAGTATTTATATACATATATATATATATATATATATATATATATATATATATATATATATATATATATATATATATATTTACTAACTCCAGAATCACACTACAGTGGGGAAAAGGGCATATAGCTTTTACTTACTTTATACACAATGCCACTACTCTGTTAAAATGTAGCATTGTATGGTGTCAGAGTTATGAGTTTCAGTCAAGTGAGTTTTCAGTATTATGCATTTAGGTTATATAGTCTCGGTCTAATGATTTTCGGTCAAATGAAATTTTGATCATATGAAGTACACCCATGTGTATATATATATATATATATATATATATATATATATATATATATATATCTATATCTATATATATATATATATATATAAATATGTATATATATATATATATATATATATATATATATATATATATATATATAAATATGTATATATATATATATATATATATATATATATATATATATATATATATATATATATATATATATATATATATATATATATCTATATATATGGGTCTACCTGACAACACCGACACCGACAACAAAATCACAGACACCACATAACCGACAGTTCACAAACACGAAACCTCACATGCCCCACGAAAATCACCGACACCACATAACCGACAGTTCACAAACACGAAACTTCACATGCCCGACACACCATAATAACAACAATCAACAAACAAAACAAATCCCCTGTCCAAAAAGCACACACACAACACAAGCACACCAAAATCCTTACAAACCCACACTAAACCTCACATACACAACTATCTACAACCTTAACCCAAACCCTAACCCTAAGGTCCGTCACTATTGCACACTCGCCTAACCCGCGCCCTAACCCTAACTCACTTAACCCGCCCCTAACCCAAAGACTATCCCTACCGCACACTTACCTAACCCGCCCCTAACCCAAAGACTATCATTACCGCACACTTACCTAACCCGCGCCCTAACCCTAACTCACTTAACCCACCCCTATCCCTACAGACCATCAATATCGCACACTTACCTTACTCGCACCCTAACGTCCGTCACTACCGCATACTTACACAGCCTTTTCCCATGTCGGTGTTCTCAGCGTCGGTGTTTTCATCCGTCGGTCTTCTCAGTTGTCGATCTTCTGGCGTCGGTGTTCTCAGTGTCGGCGTTCTAAGCTGTCGACGTTGTCAGGTAGACCCATATATATATATATATATATATATATATATATATATATATATATATATTTATATATATATATAAATATGTATATATATATATATATATAGATATATATATATATATATATATATATATATATATATATATAGGTTCATAGGTTCATACTAGGCTATCTGCCCTAGGGCATTTATAAGCCTAGCCAGAGTATGTTTGGCTTTCGCCACCCATTTTAAATTAATTTTGCTATGCCCTTTTTCAAGGTTAGTATACTATGCCTCTGTCTATCAATGACACAGAAGTGATACCCGGGGTAAACCTAAGATCGCCCATCCACTCATCAAGATTCCTCTTGAAGAGAGTCAATGAGGGACTCTGCCTAACCTGGACTGGGATTTTATTCCAGAGTGAATGGAGCCTCTGGTTATGAATCTGTCCCTCCAGCATGTCCTATTTATTTCAGTGCTGAGGTTCAAGTCTCTCAAGCGTGTAGCTTGATGGGATTTGGATTTTTTGAGGTGCAGCATGTCCCTTAAATCCGGGTTGGACATGGCTTTATACGTCAGGCACAGGTCGCCTCTGAGCAGGTGGTATGCCACTGAGTAGAGCTGGAGTTTCTTTAACCGAGCAGCATATGGCATCTGTTTGAGCCCTTTGATCCTCTTGGTGAGGTACTTTTGAGGTCTTTCCAGTTGCTGCAGGAGTATGGTAAGGTACATCTCAAAAGGGGCATTGTACTCGATTATGGGCCTGATGAGGGATGAGTAAAGAGGCACGATGACCTCCCCTAATCTAGATGTGAATCCCTTCATGATTAGGTGGGCTATATAAAATGTTTTTCTAACCACTTTGGCCACGTGGTTGTCAAATGAGAGATTGCTATCAACTTGGGTCCCCAGGTCCCTAATTACTTCTTCTGTACTTAATGGATTACCACCTATGTGGTAATTTGTGGGCACTTTGTTTTGCCAAAGGGATGACTATACACTTTTTGGTGTTTAGCTTGAGGCCATGGCTCTGGCACCAGTTGCCTGGTTCTATGAGGCCCTTTTGGAGGATGCTTGTGTGATGCTTGGAGGAAATTGTGTATATTTATATATATATATATATATATATATATATATATATATATATATATATATATATATATATATATATATATATATATATTTATGTACAGTACAAGAAAAACCTAACCAAGCTAGGGTTTTCTCTGTGTGATACCTTAAACCTCCTGTAATAGAGGTATATGGGCTATATGCAACTGACCTCTTAAGGACATCAAGTGTTTCAGCTAAATGGCTTGTGAATGTCTATGATTTTTTTGTTTTTTAAGTCTTTACGGACATATTCAGGCCAACAAAGCCAACGCAATATATCTATTTATATAATTTATATATGTTAGTAATTAGAAGCAAGCAGCTTTCTTTGTTTTGTCTTAGGTTACCCAATGGGTAACAAAGAACACTTTGTGGTCAGAGGAAGATAGGGGTTCAGGCTCTAAGGCAGTGAGGCATTTCCCTGTGATATGTTTGGTTGGGGACTCACAAACTGCTTCTCTTTGTCTGCAGTGAATTTCCAACAGTTATATGTCTGGGCAGCTGAATGTCACTTCAGTCATTTTTCCCAACCAAATGCACTGCTAGGAAATTTTGCACTGCCCAGGATCCTGAACTCATAAGATAGACTGGAACGGATGCAGCTGAGTTGAAATAACTGAAGGAAAGTCTGATTATATAAAGATGATGTGGAAAACCTAATAGTGTTGCCACCTGGGCAAAATATTGAAAAGTACAGTTTTGTACCTACCATAAATGTAGATGTTCGAAGATCCACATTGCTGCAGTCCTAACACTTGGGTAGTCCGCTGTCCCTCGGTCGGCCCGAATATCAGAGTATAAGGCTGACGTCGGTCAAGGCGCATTTGACTGACATCAGAACGTCAGGGTACAAATGCGCATGACCGACGTCATATCCTCAGTCTTTTCTTGCCCCAGATGTCAGAAGACCCTAAAAAGAAAGGTCAAACCCATAGACAACAACTAAACAACCAACCAGCCTAACACCAAAAATATGTACAATATATACAATATATACACTATACCTCAGATGGATAACCCAACCCACACAACCACCTCAACTACAGAGGGGAAGGAGGGAGGGTAAATTGGACTGCAGCAATGTGGATCTTCGAACATCTACATTTATGGTAGGTACAAAACTGTACTATGTTCTTCATCTCACATTGCTGCAGTCCTAACACTTGGGTAGAATCCCAAAGCAGAGGTAAGGGAGGATGGCTAAACTATAATGAAGCAGGAGCTGCCAAAATGCCCTGCAACACAGCAGTGGCAAAACCAGCCCTGGATTTAGAGTACAGAGGAAGGTGGTAATGCCTAGAGAAGGTATGCACTGAACTCCAAGTGGCTGCCTCCAAAATATCCTTAGTAGGCACCCCTCGCAAAAAAGCTGTTGAAGTGGCAGTAGCCCTAGTGGAATGAGGCCTAATCCCAGCTGGAATCTCTTTGCCATGATGGGAATAACAGAAAGCAATGCAAAATCCAATCCACTTAGAAATAGTTTGTTTTGACACGGGCTTGCCCTGAGAGCACAAAGCAAAAGAAACTAATAACTGCTGAGATTGTCTGAACCCTTTAGTTCTGTCCAAATAATATCGCAACTGCCTGTGTACATCTAAAGTGTGCAAAATCTTTTCCCCTTTAGTTTGGGGATTTGCATAAAAAGTAGGCAAATGAATAGTTTGGTTTAAAGCCACACTAGAAACCACTTTAGGCATAAAGGAAAGATTAGTACGTAAAGATACCCTAGCCTTATGGAAAATTAAGAAAGGCTCAACTGCCATAAGGGCCTGCAATTCAGAAACCCTTCTTGCAGAGGTAATGGCCAACAAAAAAGCAGTCTTCCATGACAAATATTTCAACTCAGCAGTAGCTGCAGGCTCAAAAGGTTGTAGAGTGAGTTTCTCCAACACAAAATTGAGATCCCAAGCAGGAGCAGTAGTCCTGTGTGTGGGTCTTATATTCTTTGCCCCTCTAAGAAATTGCTTGAACAAAGGATGAGAAAACAATGGTGGGTCACTGTCATAGTGAGCTGAAATTGCTGCAGCATGAATCTTAATAGAAGAGAAGGACAAACCTTTGTCCAATAACTCAGTAAGATATTGAAGAGCCACACTTAAATCAGGCTCAGAAACATCCAAATCCTTAGCTGCACTCCAAAATAAAAATCTCTTCCATTTATCTGCGTACACTTTCCTTGTACTAGGCCTTCTAGCTTCCAAAATCACATTCAAAACTTGTTGTGGAAGTTGAGACCCTCTATGGTTTAAAACAGAATATGCCATGCTGTTAGGTGAAGAGAGTGAAGTTTGACATTGAGCAAATGACTGTCCTCCTGGGACAACAGATGTGGAATCAAAGGCAAAGGCCATGGAGGCTTCCGTACTAGACTTCTCAGTAATGGGTACCAGTGCTGTCGAGGCCAATCTGGAGCTATCAAAATCATCCTTGGCTTGTCCTGTCTGACCTTCAAGTACCTTTGGGAGGAGAGGCAGAGGTGGAAAGGCATACACATGAAGATTTTTCCAACTGAAAGAAAGAGCATCCACTTTCCAAGCTGTGGGATGAAACCTTTGTGCAAAACTTTGGCAGCTGGTGGTTTAGTGGAGAAGCGAACAGATCTATGTCTGGAGTTCCCCAGGACACTGTCAAATTCTGAAATACATGAAGATCCAGTTTCCACTCGTGGGGATCCATGATTTGTCTGCTTAACACATCTGCTAAGGAGTTCTGTGCTCCCGGCAGAAACCTTGCCTGAAGACTTAGTTGTAAACTGAGAGCAGTCTCCCACAAAATCATTGCTTGCCTGCATAGAGGATAAGAATGTGTTCCCCTTGCTTGTTGATGTACCACATGACAGTTGTGTTGTCTGTTAGAATCAACACCTGCCCTGGAAGAAGTAAATCCTTGAAAGCTATTAATGCAAACTGGACTGCTAACATCTCCTTCAAGTTGATATGTAGATGCTGTAGTCTGACAGGCCACTTGTCTTGTATCCACTTTCCGTTTAGATGAGCTCCCCAAGCTTTGTCTGAGGCATCTGTCGTTAAAATTTGACTCGCCTCTGGCCGGGTCACAGAGAGTCCCTTGTTTAGGTGACATTCCTGAGCCCACCACAAAAATTCCTTTTGAATGCAAGGTATTATTTGAATGACAGTGTCCAGATGCTGGCAGTGCTGTGTCCATACATATTTGAGATACCATTGCAACTTCCTCATATGCAGTTTGTCATTGGGAAGCACCAGAATACAAGATGCCATGAACCCTAAGGCTTGAAGGACTGTCCTTGCAGTCAGCCCGGACTGAAGAGATAGATGATGGAAGTAAAGGGAAAGATTCTTTGTTTGTCCGGGGTTAGAAAGGCCATCTGGGATGCTGTATTCAGTCTTACACCCAGAAAGCACATGTCTTGAGAGGGTACTAGACTGGACTTTATTTCGTTCACAGAATACCCCAGGCATCTTAGCACTGCTATCACATATTCCAAATGATGAAGAAGCTCGTCCCTTCCTTGAGCCAGAATCAGGCAATCGTCCAAATAAGGATAGATTTGTATTCCTTTTAGCCTGAAGAAAGCTATCACTGGAGCCAGAACTTTGTAAATACTCTGGGCAGTAGGTAAGCCAAAGGGCAATGCAGAGAACTGATAGTGAGAAGTCCCAGTCCCAAAACGCAGATACTTCCTGCAACTTAGCCTGATAGGAACATGAAGGTAAGCCTCCTTGAGATCCAAAGTTACCATCCAGTGATCCTTGCCCAGTAGAGGTAAAAGCTGTTGTAACGTCAACATTTTGAACTTGGGAATGTCCAGATAAGTGTTGAGGATAGATAAATCCAAAATTGGTCTCCACGTGTTCCCCTTTTTGGCACAAGGAACAGGCGAGAATAAAATCCTAGGCCCCTTTCTGGCATAGGAACCGGCTGTATGGCCCCTATTTGGAGTAACAGAGAAATTTGCTTGTGAGCCTCTATTCTTTGTTGAGGAGGAATGTCTGGCATGCCTTTGAAAGGAGGCAAGGTATGGAAATAAAACCTGTAACCATGATGTATGATATCCAGTACCCATCTGTCTTGGGTAATCAAACTCCAATTTTCTTTGAAAAGTGCCAACCTTCCTCCCAAAGGTGCTGCCAGGCGAGAAGGTTCTGGCAGCTGAAAAGGTAGGTCATTGGGTCTGTTTACGAAAGGACTGACCCCTGCCCTCACCGAAGACTGTGCAGGAGAACTCCTGTCCTAGGCCTGAAAGAGCCTGACCTCTGCCCCTGCCACGTCTAGATCTACCCCTAGACTGGGAATCATAAGAAGGATACGTCCACCCTTTAGTAGGCCAATTTCTACTAAACTTCGGAGGCTGAACCTGCAAAAAATCTTTAACAGTCTGCATAGACTTAGCCTTGTCTTCCATTTTCTTTAAAACTGCCTCAACAGGAGAACCAAACAAGACTTCAGATTGCAAAGGGCCATCCAAAATCCTAGTTTTAACATGGTCAGATAAATTTTGATCCCTCAGCCAGGCATGCCTGCGAAGAACTGACCCAGTGGCAGCCACCCTAGACGAGGCCTGTACAGCATCAAAACCACATTGCAAAGAATGCTTACCCACCTCTTCAGAAACATGCACTAAATCTTGTAACTCTTTACAATCAATACCTTCCGCCAGAGCATCAACCTTAGATTTCAACTGTGAAAGGAGATAATTTTGATATTTCAACATGTGAAACTGGCAATTCAAAGCTCTCATGGCTAGAGTGGAAGAAGTATAAACTTTCTTTCCCCATCTATCCAAGGCCCTGGCCTCTTTGTCTGCAGGAACCGGATTCTTGACAACAGAAGCCTTAACACCCTTAGGCCCCTGGCTAACAGTTTCTGGGTCTGCCCTAGGACTCTTAAAAAGATATTTATGAGCTTCAGGCACCCTGTAATACCTATCTGGTTTAACAGGAGCAGGAGGCAAAGAATCAGGATTAAGAGAAGCCTCTGCAAACACATCTTCCACCACATTCAGAACAGGAGGTATAGCTAAAGGCCTATGCTGGGGTAAATACAAAAATTCCCTAAGCCTATTCCTGGAATCAGAGAAATCCTGACCTTCCCATTTAAAATGCTCTCTCATGGAGTGAAGGGTCTCTGAAAAAGAAAAGTCCTCAGGAGGAGAAGCAGAAGGAGTAGAATCATCCACATCAGAATCAGAATAATGAGAATACTCCTGCAAGTCTTCAGCCGAAGACTCAGACACATCCGAAGCCTGCTCATAATCCCCAACACAGGTTCCATCCTAGGCCTCTTATCAGGAGGGGCCATAGAGCCTCTAATTAAAGTAATTAAATCTTCTGCCATTTTAAGCATGTGCTTCTTGGGCACAGAACCTGAAGAACTAGGAGTGACACCCACAGAAGCAAAACTAGACCTGCCTCTAGGAGAAGCCTTGGAAGCAGAAAGAGAGGGCCTAGACACCTTAGGAAGGGAGGGGAGTAAAGTTATCTGAGAAGCCCCTACAGCCTGACCTGCCTCCTGGGAGGCCACATCCTGTAAAAACACAGTTTCTCCCTGGGACTCCAGAGAGGCCTCCGTTGGAACCACCGGTTCCACTGATGCCTCTAAAGAACCGGCGTCCGGTTCGGACGACTCCTCTAACCTAGGTTTAACTGCCTTGTCCTTGCGCTTCTTTGAGGAAGCGGCGGAGCATCCGACGGCATATTGTAATTGCACCGCTTCCCAAAGACCAGCCTGGCACAATCCAACCTTCGCTTTATAGTGCGTTTATTGAACCTAGCACAAAAGCGACACCCAACAACGTCGTGCTCAGGTCCCAAACAAGGTATACACAAATTATGGTAATCCCTATGCGGTATCTGTTTCCCACAAGAAATACAGTTATTCACTTTTTCTGACATCCGGTAAACCACTGAGGCAAGAAAAACCAAAATATTCCCCACGGGTACTTAACCAACTCTGACTTCGGTCTGAAACTCCGAATTCGAAAAATTTCAGAACGCCGAACGGCACTTGCAACACTGCTTCTGCATCGGACCATGCGGCAAAAAAGACTGAGGATATGACGTCGGTCATGCGCATTTGTACCCTGACGTTCTGATGTCAGTCAAATGCGCCTTGACCGACGTCAGCCTTATACTCTGATATTCGGGCCGACCGAGGGACAGCGGACTACCCAAGTGTTAGGACTGCAGCAATGTGAGATGAAGAACATCAAAAAGATTAAAAAGTCTATTACCAAGGGAATAATGACTTGTATGATATAGCAATGAAATTAATGTTATTAAGCAGGAATGGGGTACGTTTACAGAAAAGTGGCTGGGGGAGGGCCAAATTTGCTTTTCACTATATCATTTTTATAAGATAGTATAATTGGAATAAAACTAAACTGGGAATAATTTTTGGTGTAAAGTGCTTTTGAGTTTGCATGTCATAAGAGAGCAGTGTCAGTAAAAGTTGTATTGGTGAACAAAGATTTACAGGTTTCTTCTTTTTTTTTTTGGCTGCTCCGGTTAGGGGTTAGAAGATCATCTGTTTCCATTTCTTCCTGTCCCCTGCATCTTGCCTTGTCACGCCAACCACCTGCATGTCCTCTCTCACCACATCCATAAACCTTATCTTAAGCCTTCCTCTTTTCCTCTTACCTGGCAGCTCCATCTTTAGCATCCTTCTCCCAATATACCCAGCATCCCTCTTCAGCACATGTCCAAACTAATGTAATCTTGCTTCTGGCTTTGTCTCCAAACTGTCCAACCTGAGCTGACCCTCTAAGATACTCGTTTCTTAATCCTGTCCTTCCACATTACACCCAATACAAATCTTAACATCTATAACTCTGCCACCTCCAGCTCTGACTCCTGTCTTTTTGTCAGTGCCACTGTCTCTAACCCATATAACATAGCTTTTCTCACTACCTTCTTGTAGACCTTCCCTTTCACTATTACTAGTACCTGTCTGTCACAAATCACTCCTGACACTCTTCTCAACCCACTCCACCCTGCCTGCATCCTCTTCTTCAATGCTCTTCCACACATACCATTACTCTGAACTGTTGTTCCCAAGTATTTAAACTCATCCACCTTCACTAATTATACTCCCTGCATCCTCACCATTCCCCTAGCCTCCCTCTCATTCACACACATATATTCTATCTTAGTCCTGCTGACCTTCATTCCTCTTCTCTCTAGAGCATATCTCCACCTCTCCAGGGTCTCCTCCACCTGTTCCCTACTCTCACTACAGATCACAATGTCATCTGCAAACATCATAGTCCACGGGGACTCCTGTCTGATCTCGTCTGTCAACCTATCCATCAGCATTGCAAATAAGAAAGGGCTCAGAGCTGATCCTTGATGTAATCCCACCTCCACCTTAAACGCATCCTCACCGCTGTCACACTACCCTCGTACATATCCTGTATCACTCTTACATACTTCTCTGACACTCCCGACTTCCTCATACAATACCACAACTCCTCTCTAGGCATGCTGTCATATGCCTTCTCTAAATCCACAAAGACACAATGCAACTCCTTCTGACATTCTCTGTACTTCTCCAGCAACACTCTCAAAGCAAACATCGCATCTGTAGTGCCCTTTCCTGGCATGAAACCATACTGCTGATCACTAATCATCACCTCCCTTCTTAACCTAGCTTCCACTACTCTTTCCCATAACTTCATGCTGTGACTGATCAATTTAATCCCTCTGTAGTTACTACAGCTCTGCACATCACCCTTATTCTTAAAAATTGGTACCAAAACACTTCTTCACCACTCCTCAGGCATCCTCTCACTTTCCAAGATTACATTAAAAAAATCTGGTTAAAAACTCACTGCCATCTCTCCTAGACACTTTCATGCTTCCACAGGTATGTCATCTGGACCAATAGCCTTTCCATTCTTCATCGTCTTTACTTTTCACCCTCGAGACAGTATGGAAAAATTACCTGAAGTTGCAGTTTTTCTGTATGCATTTTGCACACATACTGTCAACTATCAGGCTGAACTTGGCCCATGCATTCCTAAGTACTGGGATTCATAGCAGAGGGGCAGAAGCCATCCAAACAGGACATCATTTAGACAGCCAGAGGTTTGGTTTTACCTCTGTTGACATCCCGGCTATGAAGGTGTTTTGACCTTTAATACTCTAACCCCTCACCTTTGGTGGGCGATGTATGAACCACATCATGGAGAAAGGGACAATACACATTGCAATGCACATGCACACTTATGTGCAGTTGTTAAGGAAAGCTGCCATACTTACTTATTAGTCAGCCAAATCCATGCCCAACAACTAGCCCCCAAAGCATTAATTCCCCACCTTTGAAGGATTGTGGCATAAGATGTTTCTCTTCCACTGAAGCACTATACAAGCATGTTAGTAGCTGCACAGGGGGAGTTGTACCCACCAGAAATAGGTACAGAAGTAACCCAAAAACAAGCCACTCTGGTGGAATTGCAGCATCAATAGGCTGTATAACAGAAAGACAGAATTCATGGCAAACATTAGGAGGTGCAGCACCCAGCAGGATAAAAGCCCTCTCATCAAACTAAACAAACAACTAAGAATTCAAACAAAATATGCCAAAGACAGATTTGAGGAATTTTGGCCTCCCAGGACACGGACGACCACAAGGCATTCTTTAGCCATGTCCACAACCTGAAAGACAATACACAATGTGTGCAGAGCATGTTGTTAATGGAGCTACCTATACTGAACCAGAATATATAGCAAGCCTACTGGGAGACAAATTCAGCAACTTCCCCTTGGTAAATATAACTCCACCTACTATCACTAGGAAGCAGGTCTTCAATTATCTCTCCAAGGCCAAAAACATTGTATCAGTGGTCCCAGACAATATCCCAGGATATCTTCTAAATAGCATGAAACATGACCTATCAGGCCCTCTAGAATTGCTATTTAACAGTAGCCTTCAAACAGGTGTCGTGCCTCATGAATTGAGAACAACGGTCATCCTGCACAAAGGTTTGACATCTACAGACCCATACGTCTCACTAATTTCCTATGCAAAGTCATGGAAAGAATTATAATGGAAATGATCAATAATAACACAGGAAACTTCCAGACACTGGACTCAACCCAATTTAGTTTTGTCAAGGGCAGGCCATGCCTAGTCAACCTGATGAACTACTTTGAGAATGTCATCAAAGCAATGGTTGAGAACAAAACTGTTCACACTGCCTACCTTGACCTGGTCAATGCACAATACCACACTCTGGCACTGTTCATAAACTGGTTTGGTATAAACCCTTATGTCACTTATTGAATGGCCAGCTGGCTCACAGACAGGACCAAGAAAGTAAGAACTGGGAAGATGTTCATCGTGCATACAGCTGCAGTCATTACAGATGGGTTATCCTGCCGTCAGGCGGGTCCTCGGTCGGCCGAATTCCAAAGTCTAGGTCCGGCGTCAGTTGTCATCGGTCCTTCCCTGACGTCAGTGCGGCAGGGGTATAAAAGAGGCAGCCGACGCCATTTTCCCCAGTCTTTCTTGCCGCGTGGTGCCCGAAGCAGAAGCTCCTGAGATTTACGAAAGTATTTCAGCCAAAGTCTTCTTGAAAGCTAAGTACCCCATTGGGGAAACTTTTCTTGCCTCAGACCGATGTCAGACAAAGTTAATAATTGCATTTCATGTGGGAAGCAAATACCGCATAAGGATTTCCACTCATTCTGTATACCTTGCTTAGGCCCAGGCCACGACGTCTCGGCCTGCCATTTTTGTGCTAGATTCAACAAGCGCACTATTAAGCGTCAGGCGTAGTTCGCCCTTCACTTTTATGGCAAAAAATGTAATTATATTATGTAGTCGGATACTCCGACTCCAGTTTTGAGCAAAAGATGCAAAGATAAGGACCGATATATGAGGTCCACACCATCTACTGAGACCACGCTAAGGCCAACTACCGGTTCTCCGGTACTCAGCGAGGTGCCTACGCAGCCCCTGAGTACCAATGACACTACATTACCAGTGTCTTCAGTACCCAAGGTCGCAGGGCCCTCGGCCCCCATTCCTACTACAGATACCGATGCCACTCCTGGCGGGGAAACTGAGAATTTAGACAGGCCTGCCATTTCTGAAGGGGTCTTCAGGCCTTCCTCCTTCTCTATTAAAGCCTTCACTAAATCTAAAGCAGCCATGAAAACCAAAAGACAGGTTCCTCAGACCCCCTGTCAAGGCACCATGCCTAAAAAGCAGATGCTTAAAATGGCTGAGGATTTGATTACTCTTATCAGGGGTTCTCAACCCCCCTCTGACAAAAGGCCCAGATTAGAGGAAGACTACCCTTCCTCAGATCAAGCTTCTATTACCTCAGAACTATCTGAGGACCAGGATTATGCCTATTCTCCATTCGAAGACTCTGATGCAGAGGAGTCTATTCCCTCGGTCTCCCCCCCTGAGGACTACTCTTTTGGGGAAACCCTGCATACATTGAGGGAACACTTTCACTGGGAAGGCCAAGATTACTCAGATTCCAAGAAAAGGCTCAGAGAATTTCTTCTGCTCCCCCAGCATAGGCCCCTGGCTATCCCTCCTGTTTTAGATATATTGGATGATGTGTACACAGAAGCCAGCCTTAATCCAGATTCTTTGCCTCCAGCTCCTGTTAAACAAGACAGGTATTACCGGGTTCCTGATTCTCACCAGTTCCTATATAAAAGCCATACTGCTGACCCAGAAACTATTTCACAGGGTCCCAAGGGAATTAAGGCCTCTACTGCTACAAACCCATTACCTTCAGAGAGAGAGATTCCAGAGCTTTAGAAAGGTGGGGGAAAAAGGTTTACACCTCGGCCACTTTAATCATGAGGGCATTAAACTGTCAGTTCCATATGTTAAAGTATCAACAGTTTTTGATATCTCAGCTGAAAAGCAAGATGACACAACCAGAACAACCAGATTTAAAAGAGTTGCAGGATTTGTTGCATGGTGCAGAGCAAGTGGGTAAACATACCTTGCAGTGTGGTTTTGATGCATTAGAGGCCTCATGTAGAGCTGCTGTTACGGAGTCTGTTATACGTAGGCATGCTTGGCTCAAAGAGCAAACCTTACCAGATCATGTCAAAGCTAAATTATTAGATGCACCTCCTCAAAAAGATGTATTGTTTGGTGTTAAAGCTGAGGAGGTACTAAAGAAAATGGAGGAAAAAGTGAAATCAATGCAAACAGTGAAAGATTTCCTGCAGGTCCAACCTCCACATTTCAGCAGAAACTGGCCTTCAAAAAATTGGTCTTTTCCAGCCACGGACAGACCTCAAAGGGGCAGATACAGATGCCCAAGGGGTAGAGGGCAACCTCAAGGATCTTTCAGAGCCAGACAGTGGCAAGCACCAACCCCAAGAGGTGGAGAAGATAGATCACAGTCTTTTAGAAAACAGACACAATGACTTCCCCCTACACCTGCCAAGCAAAGCTTTAATGGCAGCACCTTTGGGCGGAAAACTGACATTATTCTCAAAAAATTGGCATATTGTTACAAAAGACAAATGGATTCTGGACATTATAGACAGAGGCTACAGGTTCCACTTTCACACCCTTCCAAAAATGAGAGGCATGCCAAACCTGCCACAAAATCAAAGGGCAGAGGCACAAAAACAAATGTCAGCTCTCATGGACATGAAAGCAATTCAAGAGGTACCTGCAAAAGAACAAGGTCAAGGGTTTTATTCCAGACTATTCCTGGTACCAAGGAAAGACAAAGATTGGAGACCTATCTTAGAACTGCATTTTGGTGGATCTTTTTTGGTTGTTGTTACCTATCTTAGACCTATCCATCCTAAACACATATCTACAGGTGCCAAAATTCAAGATGCTCACATTACAGCAGCTTCTTCCCATGCTGGGAAAGGAGTCTTGGCTGATAACATTGGACCTCAAGGAGGCATACCTGCATGTCCCTATCAGACAAGATTGCAGAAGATACCTCAGATTTCTTGCAGGTTCAACCCATTACCAATTCTCTGCATTGCCCTTTGGCTTATCTACTGTGCCCAGAGTGTTTATGAAATGCCTGGCATCAGTAATCGCCTTCTGCAGACTACAAGGAATACAAATCTACCCATATCTGGATGACTGCCTGATCCAAGCGGACAGCAAGGACATACTACTGCAACACCTGGCATTTGTAATAAAACTGTTGAACTTCCTGGGATACACAGTCAACAAAAAGAAATCAAAACTAATACCCTCTCAACAAATAATTTTCCTGGGTGCCAGCTTGAATACAACCACCCAGATGGCCTACCTCATGCCAGACAAACAAGGGCAACTGTCTCAATACTTCAGAAAAATGGCAACTTTCACCAGGCTAACTGCAAGCAAAGTCCTGCAGGCTCTGGGATTCATGGCATCTTGCATCCTACTAATCCCATGTGCAAAGCTACATATGAGGAAACTTCAATGGTACCTAAAAAACTTATGGTCTCAACACAGCCACAGCTTGGAAGCAATTATACCACTCATTCCATGCCTTCAAAAGGAATTTTTGTGGTGGGCTCAAGCTTGCCAAAGAAACACAGGTCTTCCTTTCTGTGTACCTCAAGCAACTCAAATAATCACAACAGATGCCTCAGACTATGCCTGGGGAGCACACATGACAGATCAATGCATTCAGGGGAAAATGGACCCGAAAAGAGAAGCACCTTCACATCAACCAAAAGGAAATGCTAGCCGTGCAAAATGCTATTATGACCTTCAAAGACCTACTGCATCCAGGCCAGCTATTGATAAGGACAGACAACACCACAGTGATGTGGTACATAAACAAACAGGGGAACTCATTCATACCCCCTGTGCAGGCAAGCCATGACCTTATGGAACACAGCACTGGAATTGCAAATTCAACTACAGGCACAATTCCTGCCAGGGAAGGAAAACACACTGGCAGACAACCTAAGCAGAAATATGACAGATCCACACGAATGGAAGTTGCATCCTCAAGTTTTCACAAAGATAACTCAGGCATGGGGACAGCCAGACATAGATCTCTTTGCTACCCACAGAAATTGCAAGTTGAAAAAATTTTGTTCAAGGACCTATCATCCACAGGCCTGGAAAGTGGACGCACTTTCCTTCAATTGGGCAACATTGACAGTCTATGCCTTCCCGCTTCTTCCTCTGCTGCCCAAAGTTCTATTAAAAGCCAGAGCAGAGAGGCCGAAAATGATTCTCATCGCTCCAGACTGGCCAAGGCAACACTGGTATCCGCTCCTGAGGAGCCTGACACATTCCCCACCATGGATCTTACCTCTAGTCCCTCTTCTGTTGTCCCAGCACAACTACAAAACTCTTCACAGCCATCTCAAAACTCTAAATCTAGCTGCATGGAGAATTCCTTGATTTCCCAACAGTTTCTCCTCTCCAAGGAGGAACAGGATGTCATCTTGGAGGCCAGAAGATCTTCTACTAGAAAAGCTTACTCCACCAAATGGAAACGATTTTGTGCCTGGAACCAAGAAAAGGGACAGAATCCTTGGGTAATAAATATACCTCAAATTTTACAGTACCTAGCTGAGATGTTAAACAATGGACTTTCCTTCTCCTCCATCAAGATCCACGCTTCAGCCATTTCTGCACAATACAACACAGATCCTCCTTTATTCTCTCATCCTCTCTTAAGGCAGTTCCTCAGAGGGGCAAAGAATATAATACCCCCAAGGAAACCACCAGTCCCTGCTTGGGACCTCAACTTCGTATTAGAAAAGCTGACCCTTCCTCCCTTCGAGCCAGCTTCTTCAACAGAGCTACAATACTTGTCATGGAAAACAGCCTTTCTTCTGGCTATCACCTCAGCATGCAGGGTTTCGGAGCTACAGGCCCTCATGGCTGTGCAACCATTCATCATTTTCCATCAGGACAGAGTTTCCTTATGAACCAACCCTACCTTTATGCCAAAGGTAGTATCCAGTGTAGCTTTGAATCAGACTATCCACTTACCTACCTTTTATCCTAATCCACAAAACAAAGGGGAAAGACTACTACATTCCTTGGACATTCACAGACAACTTCATTACTATTTGGACAGGACAAAGCCATTCAGGAAATCTGAGCAACTCTTTGTGTCCTATGCTGCAGGTGCTCATGGAAAGGCTATTTCCAAACAGACAATTTCAAAATGGATAGCCCACTGCATACGCTTTTGTTACTCATTTCATGGAAAAACTGTGCCTGCATGCATCAGATCCCACTCCACCAGAGCCACAGCTACCTCTGCAGCCTTCCTCAGGGGGGGTCCCTACCAAGGACATTTTGGAAGCAGCCACCTGGAGTTCAGTGCACACTTTCTCCAAGCACTATCACCTCCCACTATTCTCTAAATCTAGAGCGGGTTTTGCCACAGCAGTCTTGCAGGGCATCTTCGCTCCTCCTAGTTCCTCTTAGTGCCTACCACTCTTACTTAGCTTTGGGATTCTTCCCATCTGTAATGACTGCAGCTGTATGCACAATGAACATAGTACAGTTTTGTACCTACCATAAATGTAGATGTTCGAGTGCTCATACAGCTGCAGTCCAGGTTACCCCCCCCGTCCCCTCTTAGGACAAGCCTTATGACAAACACCTTATCATACAACCTATTTGGGGTATTCTCTTATGGTGTATTTGCTTGCAACTACTGTTTTTTGACTATTCTGTATTGCATGTTTGCATAACTTTATGTTTTGCCTTCCTTCTGGGGGCACCTGATATCTGGGGCAAGAAAAACTGAAGAAAATGGCGTCGGCTGCCTCTTTTATACCCCTGCCGCACTGACGTCAGGGAAGAAGCAACGACAACTGACGCCAGACCTAGACTTTGGAATTCGGCCGACTGAGGACCCGCCTGACGGCAGGATAACCCATCTGTAATGACTGCAGCTGTATGAGCACTCGAACATCTACATTTATGGTAGGTACAAAACTGTACTCTCACCTCTACACAGTGGCCAGTCACAACAAAATCTCTTAAGGTTCAGTCCTGGGGCCACTCTTTTTTGGGATTTACTTCACTGTAGTCATGACCAATGTCAAGGATCTCTGGCTGACCAAATTTGCAGATCATTGAAAATTAGGAGCAGTTGTAGACTCCCCCACTGATACTAATGTTCTCCAGGAAGGGCTGACACAGACAAATAACTTGTGTCAGAGCCATGGACTAAAACTATATGCAAAGAAATGCATAATAGGTTCCTTAGGGAAGTCATCCAGCCCTGGTAACCATGATATCGTCAACACATAAGTAAGAGTCGAAGCAGTAGTCAAGGTCTTGGGGATACATTTGGATAGTAATCTAGCCTTTGACTATCATGTGTTTACAGTAGAGAGGAAATTATTCTATGTTGTACAACTTATAAACAATGGTATGACATTAAGGTCCAAGGTCGTAATTTTTCCAATATATTCTACATTCATCAGACCTATCATTGAATACAGTGTCCCCTTAGGGGGAAGGCACATCCGACAATTGGAGTGTTCACAGAGGTTCCTTATTAAAAGAATACAGGGCATAAGTGACATGTCCTACTCAGACTGCCTCAAGGCCCTATCCTTGTATTCTGTTTCCTACAGGCTGTTGAGGGGAGATCTATGCTGGGAACAGAAGGCATTGTCAGACCCCACCCTGTTGGACCTCCTGTATATCTACAAAATGTACAGGACCAGAATTACCCTTTCTAATGATTTAAACCATGCCTGTGATATAAATAGGACCTGCTAGCATGACAGATATGTATCACAGAAACTCCTACTCCTCTGGAACAAGCTTCCCATCCATGCAAAGCAAAGTTCCTCCCTAACCAAATTCAAGTGCAACTTGGATAGTTGGATGGGGAACAGGAAATTTATCCCTGGTTTGGCACCCACATCTCGAATGGACAGAGGAAGCCTGTAAATGTTTCATCTCCCAAACCGCTGCTTACATGTATGAAGGGTACAAGAACTTTTCAGAGATTTGGGATGCGTGGCTAGACTTAAGGCTGTAGTAGTGGTCATTATCCTAGTATAAAACTATGAAACTCTGATTCCCCTCAAACATAGGCATGCTTATCCTTTCCTGTCCAGCTTCAACAGCTGTCTATGCCACTATCGGACACTGGTCACCTGGATCATACAGCTTTATCACTCAATGCCAGTGAAGCTAACAATGAAGGTGTAGCATTGATAGATATAGTTTATCCTCTATAACTGTATAAGTCACACAACATTGACTGTATACCTTGAAGATGTGGGCAAGGAATATCATAATACAAAGAGGAATCCAAGGTGAAGCAAACGCAGGCAGGAAGTAGTAAATCCACACAGTTTAGAGGAATAAGCGCTTTTGTCCCAAACAGTTAATTTATCAGGATCTTCATCAGAAACAGTATAGATTCATCCTACACCAAATTTATGTAAGTAAAAGATGACATCGTCTCCTGTCTTGGAGCCCAAATGTATAAATACGCTCCCTAATATAAATATATGAATATGCATATAAACACCATATTAATATCAAGAATTTAAGAATATATAAATAAAAAACACTTAATTATGCACAAAAGGCATAAAAGCAATATAAAACATGAAAGAATTACAAAATTTTAAGAATTGCAAACACAATTACTATAAAAAATATTTTTTGAGAACTTTCAGTTTTAAAAGACTAGAGATGGAGAGACTTTCATTTAAACCTGGCCAGTATATGGAATTCAGGCGCATTTGCCATATTAATTCCAATTTTTCCAAAAAATAGGGCCATGTACCACCTCTTTCTGATACAGATACATCTTCTAAAACAATACATTTAAACATGTGTCCTGGATTTAATGTGACATGCTTTGCTACTGCATTCACTTCACAACAATCTCTAATATTTCTCAGATGTTCCCTAAACTGATAATGTTGTTAATGCAGTTACTGAATTGAAGGTTTTCTCACGTAATTTGAATTTGAAAAATATTTTTAAAGATGTAATATGGGTACATCAGATGGTTGTAAAAGGAGTAGCACATTCATACCACTTAGTGATCCAGTTATTACAGATTTTAATAACATATGTGAGAAGCAAACACATGAACTGTATGAATTAAATTATTTAAAAAAATGTATAACTTAACACAGGATGAATTCAATGCCCTAAAGGCCTTGCAAGGGAATAAAGAGATAATAATTAAAGAAGCTGATAAGAAGGGCTGTGTAGTAATAATGGATCTATGTAACTATGTCATGGCAATGAATGATCTGATTTCTAATACACAAGTATTTAAGCCAATTACTGATAAGGAAGTTAATTTAATTATAAGTAAGATTAATATGTGCATTTATGACTTACAACTAATGAATGGCACAGATCTAAATACTTTTAATTTCTTTATTGTACCGTGACCAACTATCCAGGTGTTATATGGTCTACGAAAAGTTCACAAGTCTCGTAATAATCCACCAATGAGACTTATTGTCTCTGGTCGAGGATGGATAATGGAGCCCCTATCCATTTATTTACAGAATATACTGAAATCCTTTTTGGGGTATGTCCCTAGCTATAATAAAGATGCAGGTGATTTTTTTATGAAACTGTATGAATGGTGGAGTGGAAATACAATTAGGGATTTTCTATTCATTACCTTGGACATAAAATCAATTTTTACCGTCATCCCGCATACCTATGGTATAGATCAGATAAGAGAAATCTTAATGGAATATGGTAAACATACTGTGAGGGAGACTGAGACAATTTCTGAACTTTTGGATTTGGTGTTGGAAAATAAAATCTTTATTTTCAACAAGCAGATAAATCATCAATCATCAGGTGTTGCAATGAGCACTGCAGTGGCGAATACTTATGCTAACTTAACCCTAAGCAAATGGGAATCAACTGCCATATACAATAATGACACATATGCTTCAAAGGTGCTCTTCTTTAAGCATTTTGTGGACGATATTTTTTTGATTTGGGGAGGTAGTGAGGATGAATTAGAGAATTTTCATGTGTACCTAAACAGGTCCACTGCCTTTTTAAAGTTTGAGAAGTATTAAGTCTAATATTGAAATGCATTTTCTTGATTTCCGCTTTTTCTTGACTGGTGGTGAATTGGATACATGTAAATATAGGAAAGAGACCCATACAAATAAATATCTTAACAAAAAAAACATGCATGCTAAACATGTTTTTAAAGGTATTACTAGAAGCCAATATATGCAGGCAAAGTAGGCTTAATACTAAGCTGGATTAATGACTACTGAATTTTGGAGAGAGGTTATGATACCCAAGATGTAAATATGGATAGAAATGATATTATGGGTTTGAGAGATGGACAAGCTAAGCCATTTTCTCATGTAATATTGATAATAATGCTATACAACAAGAAAGGAATGTTACACAACCTCTCAGATATTTAATGACGTAATAGTGCAAGTGAGTCTGTAGAAAGAATTATTGGGAATAATTGGGATATACTAAAAGCCATACCTGGCCATGAGCAATGGCTCCCCAACAAAACCCTGTCCATGTATAGGAACTGTGAGAACTTGAAACAACGTTTATGTTATAAAGATTTTTCCTTAAATAGAAAGGAATGTATGAATTATAATACTAAAGGTGCTATACCATGTTATAACTGTTCATGTTGTATAAGTATATGTAGTTCTAATGAATTCGTACATCCTGTTACCAAGAGAAAGTTCTTATTTAATTGTATGGCTACTTGTAATGCATCTTTTGTTATATATCTGGCTACATGCACATCATATTTAGGATTTTACGTAGGAAAGTCAGCAAGAATACTGCGTGACAGAATGATAGAACACAAATCAGATATACGTAGGGGCGTAGATTCCAATTCCTTAGCCAGACGTGCAAGAAGAAGGTGTCTCCCACCAGTTTATGTTTAGGGTCATTGAATTTTTGCATCCACATATTAGACGTGGTGATATTATTAATAAACTTGACACAAAAGAGTATGAATGGATAGTTCATCTGAAAGCTGATACATACCCAGGTTTAAATAAGCAGGTGACCCTAAAAACCTATTTTAAAGTTTAAGCAGAATATAGTGAATCAAGGGGCTTTTATTTCATCTGGGATTTTTGTTAGTGTATCACTGTTGTAATTTTTACTTAACCCCTATGTAATTAACTTTTAATTAGTGTATTAGTGTGATAGGTTAGGCTGTGTCATATGGTCTAGGATTTTTTAGTATTTAATGATGATTGGTTTTATAACTTTTTTAAACACTAAAGAAGGACTTGATGTCTGAAAGCTTTGTTATCTGGAATAAACGGTTCATGTGAAGAGTGCTTCGTTTTTCGTACTCCTAACCCCTTGTACCAGCCTGTCTAAACTCATGGATCCAGCTTCCGTTGCCTACTACAGACCTGATCTTCCACTTACTTTGTGCATACAGCTAGCATGCCCACTAGCAACTTGTCCTTCAAGAACGTATTACCCATTTAATTGGGAGCCAAACCCCAGCATCATACCTCTCAACCTGTTAGAGCAAGAAATCTGGACAAAGCCACAAATAATGGGGCACAAAGGCCCAACAATTGGAACATTTTTTTAAATATTGTTCTGCTCTTACAAACTTAGAAAGTTGATAGGCTAACAGTTTTTTAATTAGCATGAATTTTCTGAAAGATATGAAGTCTGAAACTCAAATGTCTGCCATTATTTTCTAACATCAGTCCTCTATGATTTGTCAGTGATTTGCTGGAAAATCACAGTTTTATGAGAAATGGACCAAAAATACAATGTGGAAATCCTGACAGTTGGGAGGTATGCCCAGCATTGACTGGAAGCAGTATCCCAAAATCCAGCACAACACAACTCCTAGATTACAACCACAACAACCCAGTCTATGATTTTCTACACACCTCCTGCTTACCCAGCTCAAGCTGTCACCTAGTAACAAACCTCACTCCAACGTCAATTCACCAAATGAAGCATTCCTATGGCCAGACCCACTCTACTAGAATCTTATGCCTTGCTCTGCACCATATGATATTAGTCCCATGCCATGCTCCTCTCCATCCATAGACCTCCCTTTATGTAGCTACCTCTGGAGTGGCTTTTCCCTTGACTTTTTTCCTGTCCTTCTTAATTCATACATAAGAATGATATTGAATGATAAACACCAGAAAGTCGAAACAAAGTCCTCACATTCTTGGTAAGAGACATAGGCATAATTATTTGACAAGTCATTAAAACATTAATTCCATAAAGATTATAGAAAATCCTACTGTAGCACCCTAAAACAAGGACTACATCTCCCCTTCCCCATTGTATTATTCTGTTAGATTTGCCCCCCACAGGTATATCTATGCTGTCTGTTTTAAAACATAATGATAGTGGTTGGAATAATATGCAGGGTTCCTAAAGATTACCATAAGCATTTATGCTCTATATAAAAAAAAAAAACAGCATACATACTTATTCAAGAGTATTCCATAGGAACACGGTGCTCCCTAATAAGCACAACATGAGTCCTTTCCAACATGTAAAAAATTACCTCCACTGCACACAATAGGAAACTTTGACAGACATAATAGGCAAGTATTTATCTCTGCACCAGTGTTGGGCACTTAACTGTGCCTTTGTCAGCTAGCATCAATCATTTTTCTTCATCAAGACATCAAACAGGGGTCAACATGAAGCATTTCTCTCTCTCTTGTGCATGAAGTGCAATGATTATACTCCAATATTTGCAAAAAGAACTCAGTTAAGCTGTTATATAGCAGGAGACCCAACCTTAACAATTCTAAGCACCCCTGCTTCATGTGTTAAGATTGGGTGTCATGCTAGGCAGTTAAGTCTGACAGTACTGACCAGTAAATGACAGTGGCAGAATTAAAAACAGATTTTTGTCTGCATGCTGTCTCTGCCAGTAAAGTGTCCCTGACTTTTTGCAACATAGATGAATGTCTTACACTGTCTTTCTGACAGCACTTGCTAAGCGTTTTACAGCTTTCAAAGCCAGCAAAACATGTACTTTTGCAATTAGTATTACATGGAGCAGATAAAACTCTATGCCACTAGAAAAAATTATGATCAGGTCACCCATCCTAACCCACTATTATGTGCTCTGTACATGGATACAAAGGTTCACCTCTTGAGCTTTGCTCTTGGTGAATGTTTTGGCATCCATATCTCAAACAAGCTGGTTATGATTGCCAACCCACTCATAATCCTCTGTATCTCACATCAGTGAGTCTTCATTTTAGCAGCGACTCCACTGATCATCTTTGTTTCAGCCATGGAACCAGTAAAGTGAAACCCCACAATAAAAAGGAAAAAGAAAGACACATCAGTATGATGTGTAGAGTTTACACCCAAAGCCTCAGCTCACTGATCCCTGTTTACATAGGTGGACGGGCTTTAACCATGCAGTATTCATATTGCAAGATAGCTCTTTCCTGAAGTACTGGATAATATCAGCTTCATCACTGGATTTTCTCTCCCATCCTGGTGGACAGCATCATCTCTGATCTCCTACACCAGGTTATGTCTTATTCCTCCTCAGTCATGAATTCATCTATGTTTCCCACTGCTACACTTTTTCCCACCTGTCTTGTAGTAGTAAATAGTTTCTAAACCACTGTCTCTGCCGTCTTCCTTGCCAGTGCCATTGCACCTCCAGTTGCCTCAAATCTGCCATTATAGAAGCACTCTTGACTAATCTTCCTTGTTTTCAGTGGGAGACCTGTAAAACCTTTGTAACCTGGAAAAGTATTTTATATTGCATTACATTTGTATGATGACAGGAGGAGGCAATAAGAATAACTAGCCTGGTCTTTTGAGTGTATTTAACATTCTTCCTTATCTTCATCCCAGCCTTCCTTCCTTCCTTCCTTATCTTTTTTCTGCCTATCCTATGCCCTTTTTGAGTGCTCTTGTAACCCCCCCCCCTCCTATTCCAGTAGTGCTTTCCATGGGTCTGTAACTTTCCCTTTCCAAGAGTTGCTCTTACACTGGAGATCCAGGAATGAATCCCTACAATATTCTACCCTTACTCCTTCCTCTCTTATGATGTTTTCTGTTTAACATTATACTATCACAATTTTCTGACATGATTGTGTGCATAAATATCATGACCCCTCTTTTTCTTCTGATCTCAACTGAGAGATGGTCTAACTCTTGTAGACTTTGTCCATATTTAGTTCCCTCCATTCCATGATTGTTTTAGCAGCTTTCTTCCAAATTCTTTGCAGAATCCTAATGGCACTTTCCTTAAATGGCCTCCAGAACCACTCACAGTAGTCAGTGTGGTCTGACTGAAGTCCTGCAGAGTAGAAGTGTTGTTGTTGCATTGCTTCTGGAATCTGTCCCTCTGAGGATACATAGTAGTATTTTATTTGTTGCTGTCACTGCTGTCTCACTATTTGTCTGGTAATCCTGTCCAGACATAACTAACCCTCCTCCCAGACAGATCCTTTTCCTGCTCTGTTGACATCAGTTCCACAGTGTGTATCACTGTTCAGTCTCCTCTTTCTGTATTGGCCAGCTCCAGAATAGTTTCCTGTTTCCACTACCTTGCTCTACCACTATCTCATCTATATGGAAAATTACAGCTGCCTTGTGTGAAAAAGTGTAGCCACTGACATCAGACATGTGACAACTACCAATGAGTCTAAGCAATGAGGTAAATGAACTGTGACTGAAATACAAACACAGTGTATTGTAAAATGTACTGTTGCACCTTTCAAATGCTTTTTGCAGGGTAGTTTTTCCCTCCTCACCCCGCAACATGCAGAGTTCTGACCACACAGTACTGTTACTTATATATACACTAATGCTGAGATACTTGTATAACAGAATATGGGGACTATTCCAAGATACTGCAATGTCCCTGGAGTTGTTTTCACCATGTTTATTTAGTGACCCACAGTACCAGGCCACATGACTTATCTGCCTTCCACAAAGGTCATTGCCCTGCACAGTAGGAATGGTACTTCTGTACAGTGTACTATAGCCGCCTCTTTGCCTTCTGGCTTGCCTCTCTACTATATGAGCACTATCTACCTAGAAAGTTAGCTTATCGTCTCTAATGATCATTCGAAAACACTCTTCTATGATGCAGGATATTTGCTGGCCCTCCACTTCCTGTGGAAGGCCTAGCAGTTAGGAGCTTTTTCTTCCAATATGACACTGTATCTCTTCCTGCCTTGCAGTGTTTTGCTGATTGCACCTCTTAGCCACACAAACTCCTCTTCATCCTACTCAAAACTTTTGCCAGAATCCTGAATGTATACGGTTATGCACTGTCTGGAGCTGTCCCATCTATTCCTTCACTCCCAACAGGCCTTTTGTCACTGTGAATGGCTTAGCTACTAATCTGTCAAGTATGATGAAGCTATATACTGCAGTCCTTGACACTAAGGGATATTCAAAATGTACGGATTTTGCTCCCAGCACTAAAATTTCACACTTTTTATTAATATAAGGTTACCTTTGATATCATGAAATAAGACAGCAAACCTTTACAATTAAATAAGCTCATCAAGTCCTGAGCAGTAATAACAAGACATATGCAAAAATAACATATTGTCTCCATACAGTTGCACTTTTGAACATACTAAAGCCTAGCATAGATGATTTTTCCTCTTTTTTTCCTCTTCGTGCATCGCAATCACAGTCCAGTCTCAATTGCTCATACATGTTCTTACACAGTCCTGTCCTTTTTATCAAGTTCTCAGGAAAAAAAAATCACAATGGTATATTCCCTTTAACACAGACAAGAAGTAAAATCTTATAATGATTTCAAATGTATAAAATTTGAAGACTCGTGGCAAGCAATTGTTAAGAAGTATGTTGTACTCCAATGCTAAACCCCACCATCACTGTAATTTGCAAGCAACTGTGCTTGTCCTGTTATTTCAGGCTAGCACCATCCCTGCCCCTCTTACATTCTGAATATAATGTTCAGCTCAAAATGACGAAATTCATTGTATTCACCATCATGGAAGTCTTAAACAGTCAAATTCAAAACCTTAATATCCTAAAATATTTATAGCATTTCAACTTCAACTTCAGTTTTATTTTAGTGCACATTTCCTAAGCACTTCTAAATTTTTGAAATGAAGCAACATATATCTAATAAATGTCCATAAACAAATTATTACAAGGCAAATGCAAAGCTAATTAAGAAAATAGCATTTTGAGCACCAACAAGTGACATAAAATGGTGAGTAAAGTTATAAGTAACAAAGTGGCAAAGCTGCAAATAAATTTAAATTCTCTATTAAAGTGTCCCAAGCTCTTTGTGTAATGTCTGGACTTTATAATTTCCACCAAAAAAGTCCAGGAATGAATAGGTGATAAAAAAAAAATACAAATGTTGTAACAAGTATTCCAACAGACCCAGCAAACTTAACATACCTGATGAAGCAATTAGCAGTTATAATCTCCACTCGTTGAACAGTTTAATATCCACCTTTTCAATGTTACAGTTACATCTCTCCATTCTCCATATCCTGTAAACAGTGTCCAGAAACAAAGTCCACTCATTATTGATAAATGTTTCCAGCAAACCTATTGACTTCTGAGAACCTGTTCTCTCCAGAAAAGGCTATAGTCCAATGCCCCTTACAAATGTCTCCATTTGCAGCCAGTAAATTGAAACGCCACTATGCCAGAAAGTTCCACCAAATGTTAATGTTCACCAAGTAAAGACCAAGTTCAAATATACAAGTCTTAAAGATGTTATAGGAGCATAGGTAAGTAGTAGGCTAACTGCCCTTAAGGTCAGTTTAAGTCTAGCCATTTTCCCTTTTTATGCTTGAATTAACCTATCCCATTTGGTTATAGATTGGCCTAACCCATCCCATTTTCAATAATTATATAATATTCCTAATGAGAGTAACTGAGATCATACCATAGTTAATTTGAGCTGACCCATGCATGGGATAAATCATTTAAGAACTGCCTCTGTCCATTAGTAGTATGAGGGTAGTCTTAGGGTAAATTTTCTGTTTCCCATCCATAGATCTAGGTTGCACTTGAATATGGACATGGATGAATTTTGTTTTATGTATATGAGAAGTCTGTTCCAGAGCAGCAGTATCCTCTCATAGGTTTCATTGGTGAGATTTATTTCATAATTAGGTAGAACTTTTTTTATATACATTTCATTGCTACATGTACATCCATTTGAAAGAAAGACCATAATTTTTGGCAGAATAGCACTGACAATTAAGATAATGTGCTACTAACAGATGACACCCTGTAGTCAAAGGATTAATTCTTTCATTTTCTACTTCTGTATTATGTGATTTCTGAGCATATCATTTAAACAGACAGTGATTTCAGCTCCATACTGAAAAGAAGCACCTTTGCTAATGTGCTCACCTGAATAACAAACAGATATGAACTGTTGCTAACTCCGTAAATATGTTTTAAGTATGTAGACACAAATATGTTTCCAACTGTGAATCACATTTTAAAAAGTAGGACAGGGACTTCTCTGAATTGGAATTCCTATAACAACTTGTAAACATTTCCTTTTAAGTAGGCTTATCAGAGGTGGTGGTGTTGTTGTTGTAAAAATGTAACAAAATCCACACTGTGACTATTTTTAATTATTCTTGGTATAAAATTGCATAATTGTGATGCATACATTTAAGAACTCTGTCAGGAAGATCTGTGTGACTGCATGTGACAGCAAGATTTATGAGAAGAAAGATGAACCTATAGCTAACAGAACATGAACTAAAACAAGTACGTGATAATATATGCCTTGTCACTGCTCACCCTGGGTTTCCTTTCAGAACTAGTAATGCTGCTGCTCTCTGTTTCATAAAAAGTTTCAGGTCTAACCAAGTTATCTGTGTTACAACTGACATTTTCTCTAAATGTCACAATAATATAAGGGACCAGCTAGACTACAGCCATATAAAGGTATGGTCTTGACAACTTACCTAGTATACAGTGCTCGTAACTCACTTAGTGCTAATGTATAGTGTGAATGCAAGTTACAAAAAGAAAGAATAAATCAGAAAAATGAACTATTTTGCATTTTTTTCTGATGACTGTGGTTGTCCTTAAATCTCTGCAGGGTAACATAATCCATGAGGCAACATAATGCATTCTAGGCTATACTCAACATCCTTAAAGAAACAAACGGAGATAAGGGAACAACTGGTTGCTTTTTTAATTAACAAATTGCTTATTGTATGACAAGTTTCAGATGACTTTGTTATACCTGATCAGCTGGGCTCATTATAGGGAAGCCCAAAGGTTAAAGGTATTGCGAAACCTGAACTGGGAGATGAAGGTATGGATGAGATTGCAAAGGTCATCTTGGAATGTCAAGGACTTGATTTTGGTGTTATTCCTGAAATGAAATCAAGGTAACTTTATCATGACAGACAGTTGTTATTAAATGTCAGACAGCCATTGGATACAACACAAAAGTTTCATACAAGATGGTAATAATAAAGAAGCTGTATCACAGTGGATACAGTCATGGAGAGAAAGTACTTCATAAGTCAACTGTAGAAATCACAATGTCTGCTAATGCACAGAATCTAAGACAGTAGAATAATGCAGTAGGAAGCATATCTTAGGCTTTCACTGAGCACTTCTGAATATATTGAACAGATATGCAAGGGGCAGGAAGGTAGCCAAGATATAGGAGACAGAAGGTGCAAATAAATATAACCTAATTTGTGGCAAAGAGTGGATATTTATTAACTGTTCTGAAGTCAGTACTGTACAATATCTGTAATAGAAGACTTCTTTTTGAAAATCAATAAAGTCTACAAAATTCTTTACATTTTAGTAAGAGTAGCAACAATGTGACAAGACCAAGGTAAACTGGAGAGAGAGCTTTTGTGTTATCTGATTGTCTCAAGGCTTGGCTTCTGCCTTGCTGGTATAAAAATATTACCATTTTGTAAATTCCTGCATATCATTGCTAGAATCTCCTTATGTTCTAACTGAGAGTGCTTCTCAAACAAACTGGAAATATAGAGTTGATAAGTATATTTTTTGGCACTTTAACTGTTCAGAATTCTGCACTATATTTTTTGCTTGACTGAATTATTTATATATTTGCTGGCAGAATTTTGTTTTCTGATCTTGCTGAACCCCCCCCCCCAGCCTATTGCTATTGCATTCTTAAACTTGGTGGCTTTTGCAGTTGCCCGCCCCTACTGCAAATTTGATCTGGGACACTTCTCCCAGTCCCATTCTACCTAATACAGAGATCATTTGGGAAGGCTAAACTCCTTAGTCCCTTAACCTTGAATTATCTTCTGTTCCTGCTCTCTCCCTTTTACTTTATATAAGACACTTTATTCAGCTGCTTATATTTTCTAATTTGTGTTTCTTCCTACTACTCTGTTACTTCATCTTGCTTAGCTTTTTTTCTGCTACTTGCTGCCTGTTCTCTAAAGTGTTCAACTGTATGTTTTCTGTTGCATTTATTACTGCTTGTTTATAGCCTGTCTAAATTGTTAAGTGGTATTCTTAAGTGATATTCTAAGATCTTAGTTTTGGCTTAAGCACTTGTCTTTATGCCCACCCCTTAGCTCTTCCTGGCCTTTCTCCCTCAGATTCTGACATATATGGTAGTTTAACCAGTTTTAAAACGCTTTGTTTTAAACAATAAAAAAGGTTTAAGGTTTTTTTTTTTTTTCAGTGTGGCTTTATTGCATGTGGATCAGATTTTCAATTTCAGTGTTACTTGTAAATAGCCTTCCACCTTCACAATTTACCATTTTTTTTTTTTTGGGCTTTACGGTGCTTGTCCGGACTGCTTTTGTGCATTTTACTGGTTTCCGTTTGTCTGCTTTAACAGATTCTGACATATATGGATGGACAGTTTCCTACAGTTTCTCCTGCCAGTCTGGTTGATATGGGCATCCTGAGACAGTGTACCAACTGCCTCATGTACATGAGCAACCATCTACTACTACCACCTAGGAACACAATTTGTGAGAGATGCAATTACACTAGGAACCTAGAGTCCAAACTCTCTCCCCTCAAGCCAGTATATCTGGCACAGAAAAGGTTAACAACACAATCACTACACCTCAAACACCACCCACACCTGCATATGCGGGAGTCCTACATATAAACATATCCAAACAAAGGAGACCTTCGAGGCAAAAACACAAACGATCTCCACAGCTCTCCACACACCTGTGCCTCACAGCCACTAAGGCGTCACCATAAACCCAACATATTAGTCATATGAGACTCCATTGTGAGACACACAGATGTGCCTCTCACCAGGCTGGATAAGGAGAAAGTCAGTTATTTGTCTGTCAGGTGCCATAACACATACGCACTTAGTCTCTCAACAACATGTACTGTTATGAATCTGTCATAGTACATGTTGGTGTGAATGACTTGAGACATACCTCTCTGGACTGTATGAAGAGAGACATGATTGAGCTTGCTGATTGTGTCCCAGGCAGGTATGTCCCTAGCCTTAAGCAGCATTCTGCCATCACCCAGAATGATGCCTCAGTACAAACAGAAAATGATTGACTTTAACAATTGGCTTAGTTTCTAGTGTCATTCCAAGGGGATCCAGTACCTCACAGCCTGGGAAGATATGATCGACAGATTATGATGCTTTGCCAGAGATGGCCTGCATCTATCTCACCTGGGCTTCAGGCATCTGGCAAAGGCTCTTGCCGCCCCATAGTGCCTTTTTTAGGAAAAGTGATGAGGTTAAAACTACAAACATAAAAATTTCAACAAAACACAAATTAAAGGTCATGATGCTAAATGCTAGGAGTCTAAACATGAAACTGTACTCATTGCAAGCATTCCTAACGTTGAAAATGCTGATATCTGTGCAGTCACAAAAACCTTGTTCAAAGCTGCAGAGAGCACCCCAGCCTTTCCTGGTTACCCATCCTATCATACATTTAGACCCCAAACTGTGGGCAGTAAAGTCAAAGGAGGGAGTTCAATATACATTAAAGACAAACACACCTCCAGGCTGGTCAAACAGTATGATGCACAGGAGACACTCCAGGTGCAGTTAACCATTGACAAGACTCCTATTCAAATCCTAGCTAGCTACCAACCCCCATATCTGACTCAAGATGCCCAAGCCGCATATTTGGACCTGTTCAAAAATATCAAGATTTAATCCTTTACCCTGTAACTTCAAAAACATAGACTGGAAGAACTACTCATGCCAGAACACAAATGCCCAGAGATTCCTTGATTTTGTCAATGCAAATGCCTTGGAACAGCTAGTCGATACCCCCATAAGAGGTGATATCTTGGACTTGGTATTAACCAACATGAGTAACCACTGCAGCATCTCTATAGTATCATCCTGTCTGGTAAGATCTGACCACAAAGCAGTCACTTCTGTCTGGTGGACATCTGCAATAAATAAACTCTATAACAAAAGGAAAAATATAGCTGTGCATGACCAAGAAGGAGCAGATGCCCAATTGGAAGCAATGTCTCCTTAGCCTGAACAAGCAAATAAGAGCACTAGTGAAATCCACCAAAGCAAACTTTGAGTCCAAATTGGCCACCTCTGCTAGAGACAATCATAAGGCCTTCTTCACATATGTCCGCAACCTCAAAGGAAGCACCCATATCTGTTCAGAACTGGTGGTCAAGGATAACACATATACAAATGCTGTAGATATAGCAAACTTGCTGGCTGACAGATTCAGTGAAAACTTTACTCCGCTGTCCCCCCATCAGTAAATCAGGACATCCCCAGTACCTGCCCCATTCCCCTTATGTCTAGGGAACAGGTCATCACTGCTCTCTCAAAAGCAAATAAATACAGCCTCCATGGGACCAGATAACATCTCAGGCTGCATCCTACGTGAAGTCAGGCAAGAACTTGCAGCATCATTAGACACTCTATTCAACCAAAGCCTGAGTACTGGCTTCATCCCAGCTGAGTGGAGGACAGCCACTGTCATCCCTTTACACAAAGGTGGAGCATCCACCAATCTGGGAAATTATAGCTGCATCAGCCTAACTAGCCTGATCTGCAAGGCCATGGAACAGATTATCATGGACCTCATTAACAAGGACATTGACAATCTCCAAACACTTGATCCCACACAGTTTGTCTTCATCAAGGGGAGGTCATGTCTGCTAAATTTGGTCGACTTATTTGAGACATTCACCAAAGCCATGGATGAGGGGAAGACTGTGCACATCGCCTACCTTGACCTGGCCAAAACCTTTGACACTATTCCCCACTTGGGCATAATAGATAAACTCTCTCAACTAGGCATCAATCCATATGCTACCAGATGGGTAGCAAACTGGCTCACTGATAGAAACCATGTAGTCAAAATAGGGGAGGCCACCTCAAGCAGTAGACGCGTAACAAGTAGTGTACCCCAGGGTTTGGTCTTGGGACCTCTGTTATTTTGGATATACTTTTCTAAGGTGCAGGCCAAAACCAGTGGGCTATGGCTGACCAAGTTTGCAGATGACTGCAAGCTGGGTGCTGTCATCATTTCCCCTAGTGATGTGGACATCCTCCAAGAGGGTCTCACTCAGACAAATGACTGGTGCCAGAAACATGGTCTCAAGCTGAATACCAAAAAATGCATCATCATGCCCTTTGGGGAGAGTGACGTCCCCACAAATGATCACATTAATAACGTCCTAAGCATGCAATCAGTCATGAGGGATTTGGGCACCCAAGTTGATAGCAACCTGACTTTTGACCACCATGTGGCTTCCATTGTACGGAAAGCCTTCTACATGGCCCACCTCATAAGTAAGGGCATCTCATTCAGAGACAAGGAGGTCATAACATCCCTGTATTCTTCCCTTATAAGGCCCATTATTGAGTACAATGCCCCTTTCGGCATGTACCTCACAAAGCACATGCAACAGCTGGAGAGACTACAGAAGTTCCTCACCAGGAGAATCCAAGGACTCAAACATCTACCATATACAGGCTAAACGCCCTATCCCTCTACTCAGTTTCATGCAAATTCCTCAGAGGTGACCTCTGAGGCAGGGATGCCAGCATTGGCACCGTCTGACTCCTGCAACCCAGAAAGACATGAAGGAGTCAGGGCAGACTTTTTGAAGTTTATCGTGAACCCCAGACTTTGAAGAAGATTTTGCAAAAGGACCTCTGGAGAGGATGCCTGAATCAGCAGGCCATCCAACTAAGGAAATATTTGGATCCCTTGTAGTCTGCAAAAAGCAATCACAGGAGCAAGGCATTTGGTGAACACCCTTGGGGCAGTAGAAGGGCCAAAGGGCAAAGCACAGAACTGAAAATGCCAGGAAGCAACAGAGAAACACAAAAACCTCATGAAAAGAGGATGAATCAGAATATAGAGATAAGCATCCTAGAGATCCAGAGACACCAGAAAGGTCTGAGGTACCAAGACTGGAAAAAGGGTCTGAAGGGACAACATCAAAAAGGAAGGCACCTTCAAAAAGGTGTTTAGATGAGGGAGATCTAGAATATGTCTCCAAGTACCTTCTTTTCTTGGCGCTAGAAACATTCTTGAATAAAACCCCTTCCCCCTTTGGGACATGGGCACCTCCTGAATAGTATCCTGAGACAAGAGATCTCAAAGAACCTCTGGGGAAAAAAGGAAGTTATTCCCGAGAAGACTGAAGAATGTCCATAAAAGGAGGATGGGAATTCCACACTATGAAGTACCCCTGATGTATGACTGACAGAACCCAAGAATCCTGGGTGATTCAAGGCTAAATATGAAGAGAAAGAGGTATGTGGCTGGGAACAGGTGGATAGTCAGACAGCACCTGGTTTGTCAGGAAAGAAAGGCTTAGCAGTCCCTGCAGTCTGAGTGGCGTTAACAGGAGCAGCCAGTTTACTACCCTTTTTACCTTTAACAGGAGGGCAAGATTGCTTATGAACAAAGGCTGGCTTAGGAGGGTAGTTTCTCTAAAATTTAGGTACAGGAGAAGCAGACATGTTTAAGCACCTGTAAGGCCTTCCCTTGTCCTGAAGAGACTTAAACAAACCAGCAGCCACTTCCCCAAACAAAAGTTTAGTATCCAGGGAAGCATCCAGCAACCTAACCTTAATATTATTGTGTAAGCCTAAGCCAAGCATTCCTCCTCAGTACTGAACCAAAAGCAGCAGCCCTAGAAGAGGCATCTGCTGCATCATAACTATATCTGATAGAATGACACCCTAGCAAGGAAAGAGCAGACGATTTACTCTGAGTCTGGAAGATCAGAAAAAAGCTGACAAGCCTAAGAAAGAAGAGCCAACACATACATAGAGATCTGGGTCTGATAATTAAAAGCTTTAAACGCTAGAGTAGCAGAAGTATAAACTACCTTACCCAGCCTGTCCATTGTTCTGCTGTCCTTGTCAGAAGGCAGTAACTTGGACGAAGGAAGCAATTGAGCAACTTATCAGAGACTACAGACACCACAGAGGGGTCAGCAGCAGGACATCTGAACAAAAAAGAAAAGTCCTCAGGTACCCTATAAAACCTATCAAACTTCTTGGGGAGCAGGGGGTGGAGAATCGGGTGCTTTAGAGGCATTAGAAAAACATCTAATAAAGCAGCCAAGATAGGAGGAATCGCCACAAGTTTAGGCAATTCCATCTGCAGTAACTCAAAAATACCTGTCAAAGATATCAGAAACCTGGGCACAATCCCTCTTAAAAAAAAAATTCCATTCCATCATCCTAGAGATTGTGTCCCCAAAGGAAATTTCCTCAGAAGGAGTATCTGGACCATTAGATTCCTCTTCCTCAGACCTGTAGTCAAAAGGAAAAGGCATCTGGGTAGAATAAGTAAGGGATTCTTCATCAGAATTCAACTCTTCCTCAGAAGAATTTAATTCCCTGGGCCTTTTAGATGAAGAAGACCAAGGAGGAGCAAGAACTTGAAACCCCTTGAGGAGGCCTTAATGACAGTAAAACATTAAATAAACCTTGAGTAAAGGCCTGCCACAGGTCCCTAGGAGCAGAAAAAATATCTAGTTTTCTGTTCCTTTTTTAAGGGGGACTCAGGATGGCGTTCCATAACCATAGTAGGAACTTTTTCCCTAAGAAGAAACTGTGGAACCCCCCTAGACCCTTGGAAACAGTCAACCTCCTGAATGCCCGAAACAGATGCCTGTAAAGCCTCATCGGATGTGCTGCCTGCGAGATCCTCACTGGCCTCCAACCTGGATGCAGCAGATGAATCCAACAACACAACCAGACATGTCTCCAGGTTTGTAATAACCTCAGGAGAAACCCCCAGCAGAGGCTGGACAGCGGAAGATTCCAGTCTTACCTTTTTCACCTTCTTCCCTGACTGCTGACCCTCAGGGCATGAGGTTCCATCCATAGTATCTTTAGCAAGCAGCTTAGGATGCTGGTTCTCAAGATACAATGAAAGGGAAGAAAGCCAACTATAAAGGGTTTTAGGGACAAATCCCTGACAAATAGATCAAGATGTATAGTCATGAAAAGCTCCTAGGCAAAAAGGCACTTATTGTGGTGGTCTGTATGGATAATCTGTCTCCCACACAGGCATTTTCCCTTCTTGGATGACATTAACCCCCAAAACAGCACCAAAAAAATGAATAAAATAACAAAAAAAAAAAAAACAACTGGGTACTTAACTGCAATGGTGAGGACTTCAGCAAACAGAAGAAATCACCAGAGTTCCAATAAACAGAAATAAAATGGCAAAAAATGGGTGGTGTCAAACAGTCTGGTTAAAAACAGCATTCACACTGGCGGCAAAGAAGTTCTGAGGATGGTACTCCTGAGCATCACATTTATACCCTGCTCTACGTGAGGAGTGTCTGGGTGACATTCAGCGTACCTTAAAGCAATGGTAGACTTTTGGTAGACTGCCTGGATGATGGGTTTCATGGCAGGGAATCCCATAAGTAATGAATACTGCAGCGGTGAATGTAAGGACATCAAATGTGCTATCATAGATTATAGTGAGACACTGCATTAAAAAGGAGAAGGATGCCCTTCAGCAGTGATGTAAGTGCCAAAGCAGTTAAAGAGCATACCAAATAGTGCATTACTAACCTTCCAGTGATTAGAGGGTATCCTATGATGCCTCACTGACAGATTGAAGAGGTGAAATATAGAATGAGTTATTTCCCAAGAAAGAGAATGATCACTACAGGGCTAGCATGAATTCTTCTCTTAATTGAAAAACACTACTTCTAGGTTTCAAAGTCACATTCCCTCAGAGTTAGAACTGTGTTGCAAGGGATGGCCTAGATGTAGGCATCTGTCCATCATCCCGCTTCAGCAGCTGTCCTTTTTGCAGGTGTACAAGAGTGTATATTCATATGGGGAATTATACTGTGATCCTTGTGGTGATGTGAATCACTCATCCTTCCTTCTAGGGGAAAGGTTGGGCCTTCCAGTGTGTCCTTTAGGACAACGCTATAAGTGAGGGCACAAACAACCCTCATGGATACCTGTCTGTCCAAACAGCTCTTGGCCATGTACTACCTGGGGTACTCCCAGTACTGTGAGACTGAATAAACAGAATCTGACTGGGGAAGGCCTGATGTTTGGCAAGAAGGATGGCAAAAATGACCAAGAATGAACAGGAATGTTACACTATGGAATCTTTTGACACATTTTACTAGCATGAATTGTTGTGTACTTTAGATAGTTCTTATATTGTAACATGGTTACAACAGATGTCCTAATAATCCCACTTGAATGCAATAAAGTATATTAGGGACAGGGGTTGTAGTCTTCTAATCTGCACCACTTAAACATAGACAGCAATAACCAATTACCAAGCAAAACAACGTGTAAATAAGTGAAGTTTGGCCTTACGTGCCTGTATTAAATGTGCATTGCAATTTTAGGCTATGCTTCATACCAACCACATCCAGTTAAGTCTCCATATCGAACATCTACTGAGAAGAGTTATAAACCCTGACTTGCCAGGGATTCTGTGAACTCCCTCTGAAAGTTCTGCCCTATTCATAATAACTGTAATTTGACCAAATTTATGCATTTATACAAGTACATGTGCATATGTGTGTGTATCTATGTATCTATATCTATATCTATTTATTTTATTTATTTTACATTTGGTTACCGGGAAAGTCTGACTGGACACAAGTCCTTTTTCAGCAGAGGTCCGGGGGAAACTCTCTACATATAACAAAGCACTTACAATGTAAGAATTATCAATTACAATTACACAGTTACAGAAGTAAGACATTTTCCGTTTTACTTCATTTCCCAGATACAGAGCAGGATAAATTACATAATAAATCAATACCATAATGGTAGTCAATAACTGATAACATAGGTAACTAAGTGAGTTAAGAGAAGCTAAACAGTTCGAAGGAGAAGCTGTAAATATAATGCTGGTAGGATGGTTTAGGATAGACATTACTGTTAGAAGGGAGACGCACTTTAGATAGATAAGTTAGATGACAGGTGGTAAAGGCGGTGTAGAAGAGAGATACAGAGAATATTCTAAGGTTTAGGCTTAGGATAAGAAAGAATTATAGACGTAAGAGAGAATTTCAGGCTGAAGGGAGGAAAAATGCCTGATAAAAAGGTGTAAGAGGTAAACCTGTGTGATCTGAGGTCTAGCCAGGATAGTTACAGTTGCATATGCAGTTGGCCTGTAAGTGTATTTTTAGGGATTGTTTGAATAGGGTTGAGGATGAGATTGCATTTATGTGGGTAAAGTATTCTACTTTTTGGCTATGAAATATGAGTATAGGGAAGATCAAGCAGAGTTGTAAGGTTTAATTACTTGAAGGAGAAGTTTATTATTGGAGTGTAGGACTCTAGTACTGGAGTAGGGATGTACAAGGTTTTGTAATACAGAGATTTTGTCTGGGCAGTAAAGTATTTTGTGGGCAAATATTTTCTGGTTGTAGAGGAGAAGATGTGGGAGTTTGAGCCAATTAAGTCTTTTTAGGACTGAGCAGTGGTGTGTGAGATGAGAACTATTAGAGGCAAATTTTGCAATTTTGTGATAGCAGATTTTGAATTTAGCAATATCAGATTTTCTAAGATTGGTAAGCATAGGGGAGGCATATAAGAGAGTGGACAGAAGGTGTGTTTGTGCAATTTTTGCCTTAGTGCTACTTGTGAGGAATTTCATGTTTCTATATAACCCTCCTAGTTTTTTATGTACTTTTGTAATGGTAAGTGCAATGTGATAATCAAATCTCGGGTTGCTTTCTATTTCAACGCCAATGAGTTTGGTGTGGGTGACAGGAGAGATAATGGTATTGTTATGAGATGTGATAGAGAAAGTGAGTGGATGAGTATTGAGGTTAGTTGGTGAAAATGTGATAATTTGGTTTTATTAGGGTTTAGTATTAGCTGAGAGTTGGTAAGCCATTCTTCTACAGAGAGGAAAGAAGCCTGTGTTATTACTTGGAGTTCATGGACAGAAGGAGAGGAACATATTAGTGTTGCATCATCAGCATACTGGATGACTGAAGCAAGTAGTGAGAAGGAGTGAAGATTGTTGGTAAAGGCAGAAAAAAGTGAAGGACCAAGGATGGAGCCTTGGGGGATGCCTAGTGTAACTGGTAGTAGAGGAGAGAGTTCATGGTTCCACTGCACTGGCTGTGGACTGTTTGTTAAATAGCTTAAAACCAGGTAATGGTAGATCTGCTGAGGTTTAGTTCAGAGAGGGATGATATGAGTTTATTATGGTTAACCATATCAAATGCATTAGACAGGTCATGAAAGATAGACACAAAGTTGTCATTATTTCCATGTTTGTTGACTGTATGAGTGAATGATATAAGGGCTGTTGTGGTGCTATGATATGGTCTGAAGCTATGTTGAGTGTTAGTAAGAAGGTTTTGGGTGGTAAGGTAATCCATGATTTGTGAGGAGATACACCTTTCCAGTATTTTGGATATGGGTGAGAGTATAACTATGGGACAATAGTTGGTTAGCTCTTTTGAAGTACCCCCTTTATGGAGTGGGATAATGTGAGACACTTTCCAGATGTCTGGTACTTGATTTTCTGATGGGGAGCAGTTGATAGTATGGAAACTGGGTATGCAACAGCATCAGCAGCTATTTTTAAGAATTCAGGTGGGAGGTTTCAGTTGCTAAGGAAGTAGGCATTAGTTTCTTGAGGCGTTTTTTAATTGTGTCTGTTGGGACAGGATGGAAGGTAAAGCCAATGCTGTTAGTAAGGAGTTCAGGTTAGAACATGAAAAGTTTTGTGAGTTTGAGTGTCTAAGAATTGAATCTGTAAAGTATATGTTGAATTGGGTGGGGACATTATGTGTGGAATCTGGTAAGGTTGGCGAGGGAGTGCCAGATTTACCACACTAGAGTATATTGTTAATTGTTGACCAAAAGTTTTTTTAGGATTATTTTGATATATGGTTTGCATATCATGATATTACCTAATTTTGTATGTTTTGACACATTTTTTTTTGCTTTATTGCGAAGTTCCAGAAATGCTTGCCTGTCAGTAAGTGATCTAGTTTTATGCCATTTAACCCAGGCTTTATCTCTGGATTTCAGGAAAGATGTGGTGTCTTTACTCATCCAGCGGGCATAGTTAGATTTTTATTCTTATGGTTCGAGGGGGGGCTTGAGAGTTGAGGACATCTGTGAAGGTTGAGCTAAAGTAATTAACAGCTTCATCTAAGTTAAGGTACTTAAGAGGGGTCCAGTTACAGGCTTTAACAAAGATAGTTGGATTAAAATTTCTTTTGTTTCTGATAATTTTGAAAATGGTGGGTTTATCCTGAGTTGTGTGATATCTAATTATGAATATGGATAAGTGGTCACTCAGGCTGTCTTAGAGACAGCCTGAATGGGAGATAAGTGTAGGTTTATTAGTCAGAATCCAGTCAAGTACTGTCTGTCTTTTGGTTGTTTTATCAACTGTTGTGGGAGAATGGATAAACTGGGAAAATCCATAGAGGTTGGTGGAGTTGATTGGAGAATTAGAATTACAGGATAACCAGTCAATGTTAAAATCCCCTAATATAATGGTTTCCTGCTGGCAGGCATTAGAGGTCCATTCAAGTAAGGTTTCAAGAGTTACTAAGTTGAAACCAGGGGGAATAAAGCAACCTATTATAACTACACTTTTCTTGGAATTAAGTTTTAGTTTTGCAAGCAAAATTTCTGCTTTGGCAAAGGGGGGGGGGGGTGTACAAATATCCAGGATTTCTACATTTAGTTGATTTTTAAACATCAAGGCTACACCACCTCCTATTTTGGAAGTATGATCGTTACATAAGATGTTGTAGCTTGGAGATAATATTTCATTATTGGAGATCTCAGGTTTAAGTCATGTCTCCATTAGTAATACTATGTCAGGGGAACACAGGGAAAGGTTGGCATGTAGTTCATGTACTTTATTGGTAATGCTTTTGACATTCATGTTCAATATGAGTATGTCGTTAGGTTTTCTAGGAAGATGAAGTGTGTTATGGGAAGAATTATTATTATAAGAATAGGTATTTATATCAATTGGGCCAGGATTAGGATATATGTCACCCTGAGTGTCAGTCTAGCTGCAGTACTAACTTTGGTTCTGATAAGGTTAGTTATGTACTTGTCGTAATTAGTGAAAATTGTATTGTTAGGGTGAGAGAATATGATAGGTTTAAGGATATGAAGAATGATGTGTGTGTGATGGGTAATTGTAGTTTTGATGAGGGGTGGAGATGTAGATATTGGAGAGTATGCAGAAGAGGTGGAATCGTGAGGTAGTGAGTGGGTAGGGGGAAGTGATAAGAGGTGATGTGTAAGTAGTATTAGGATAGTTAGAAATAAAGACTGCATATAAATAGTATTGTGAGACATATTAGTATATATGTTTGAGTATACTAGGTGCTCCAGATTAAAATAAGTTTATGTAATTTAGATGAGGATTGGAAAAGTGTAAATGGTAAAGAGGACTAATGTGGGTGTGTTGTGATATGTGGGCAAGGTGATGTAAGTAGGTAGGGTGAAAGAGTAATAGTGGTGGTGTAATTGGATGAAATGAAGTTGGAGGAGTGGCCTATGAAGTTTAAATCTGAGGAGATAGGGGGTGGGCAGAAATGAGGGTAGGGTAGGGGAGCGAACGGAGCGGGATGAGCTCAGCTGAAGAAACCAGCTTAGCAGCAAAACTAAGAAAAAAAAAAGCAATCAGGAAAGGCCAGTCAGTTGGTTATAGTAAAAAGCTGAGTGCTGATACTAAGATTACTTAATTTGAGGGCTAAACAGGAGGGACTGTCCCTCAGTTTAATGTAAAGAATGGCAGGATAATAATGCTGGTTTGAGCAAGGAGAGGGAACAGTACAAAGAAAGCGGGGTCAGGGGAAGTATAGAACTGAACCTGGAGTGTGTGCTCATCTTACACAGAAGCATGCAAGTAATAACACATATATTTATATCTGATTGAGATAGATGGGGACATACATTAGGTCTTTCCACTCTGTTGGTCAGCAGGGAAGGTCTGGTATAAAAGACCAGTGGTTTATACTTCAAATTCCAGAGGACAGAGCTAAAATAAAAGCAGAAAGTAAAAAAGAGTAAGGAACACTTATTGGAAATGGGTAAAATATAGTTTATATTTAGGATTATATTTAGCCAATATTAAGCAGGTAAAGTCCACAAAATTAAGGAGGAGAAATAATGACATGAAAAAGCTGCTGATTACTAAAGCATTAATGAATTTATAAACATGCACTTTACCCAAGATAAGTAAATAGTGTAGCTATGCCGTTTTAGAATAAATATAGACAATACAGTATATATCACAGAGTACAGAACAAAAACAGTAATTATACAGCAGTACAGTAAAATATAATCTTAAAATATAAACAATATGCAGGGTAAAATGTGGAGTGATTAATTGCTACAACCTTAGCGTCCACAACAGCGTGCAAAGTACACAGTAACTGTCCATAATGCACTATAACACAGCTTTTTAAGCTCAAAAAACTGATAAATTGATGTAGAGTATTACATCAGCCACTACAGCATAAGCATATGTACATATACACACACACACACACACACACACACACACACACACACACACACACACACACACACACACACACACACACTAATTTCCAAAAGAAGCAAGGAATACCTTTAAGTGCTACACTCCTCTCGTTTGCATGGTTGATGCTGCCACCACCCAGAACAGTCTGGCATACAGAAGTTACCAGTTACACTTCTAAGAAAATGAGCCAACTGAAATATAGAAAATGACAGTAGTTTTAGCTGGGCTATCTTTGTTTCTCAGAGACAGATACTAAGAGTCAGTCTTCTCAGAACAGAACCATTATCAGTTAATAAAAATACATAATTCACAAGCCTTTGAAATTAAATAGATACAATTATTTACTAAATAAAGTTTACATAATGTAGTCATATATATCAAAATAATTTAATAGTAAGAATGAGCCAAGGTACAGTCACACAGAGAAGATGTAAAAATATTTCAACAGACATGGGACATTGAAGAACACTATCCAGCTTGCTATTTTCTAAGTAACTTCTGAACAAAAAAGTAATGTAATCTGTCTACTATTACTTAATGTCACAAAATAAAACAGGGAAAATAGTATAAAATGACTGATGTAAAATAAGAGAGCCCCAAAACAGCAATATCCATGCAAGCACTCTTCCCTTTAAGGGGGGGGGGGGTCTTGCCTCCTGATTCTTGAGGAATACCTCACCATTTGAAGTTATGCAGGTAACACAGCCGCCTCTAAGCAGATTTCCTTTTCATGGGGTTCTTGGCACTTTCTTTTCCCTCTCAATTAAATTTAGACAACAGACTTCAACTGAATGATATAATGCCTTAACTAACAGGAAAGAACTGGTTCAGCCTGGCTATTTTTTGTGTGCTTTAGTGTTTTTGCTACCCCCCCCCCAACAAGAAGAGACGTCACAGAGACTTTAACTTTTCACAGTTGATTGCAGCTCCAGTCAAGCATTAATGAATTTATAAACATGCACTTTACCCAAGATAAGTAAATAGTGTAGCTATGCCATTTTAGAATAAATATAGACAATACAGTATATATCACAGAGTACAGAACAAAAACAGTAATTATACAGCAGTACAGTAAAATATAATCTTAAAATATAAACAATATGCAGGGTAAAATGTGGAGTGATTAATTGCTACAACCTTAGCGTCCACAACAGCGTGCAAAGTACACAGTAACTGTCCATAATGCACTATAACACAGCTTTTTAAGCTCAAAAAACTGATAAATTGATGTAGAGTATTACATCAGCCACTACAGCTTAAGCATATGTACATATATACACACACACACACACACACACACACACACACACACACACACACACACACACACACACACACACACACACTAATTTCCAAAAGAAGCAAGGAATACCTTTAAGTGCTACACTCCTCTCGTTTGCATGGTTGATGCTGCCACCACCCAGAACAGTCTGGCATACAGAAGTTACCAGTTACACTTCTAAGAAAATGAGCCAACTGAAATATAGAAAATGACAGTAGTTTTAGCTGGGCTATCTTTGTTTCTCAGAGACAGATACTAAGAGTCAGTCTTCTCAGAACAGAACCATTATCAGTTAATAAAATACATAATTCACAAGCCTTTGAAATTAAATAGATACAATTATTTACTAAATAAAGTTTACATAATGTAGTCATATATATCAAAATAATTTAATAGTAAGAATGAGCCAAGGTACAGTCACACAGAGAGGATGTAAAAATATTTCAACAGACATGGGACATTGAAGAACACTATCCAGCTTGCTATTTTCTAAGTAACTTCTGAACAAAAAAGTAATGTAATCTGTCTACTATTACTTAATGTCACAAAATAAAACAGGGAAAATAGTATAAAATGACTGATGTAAAATAAGAGAGCCCCAAAACAGCAATATCCATGCAAGCACTCTTCCCTTTAAGGGGGGGGGGGTCTTGCCTCCTGATTCTTGAGGAATACCTCACCATTTGAAGTTATGCAGGTAACACAGCCGCCTCTAAGCAGATTTCCTTTTCATGGGGTTCTTGGCACTTTCTTTTCCCTCTCAATTAAATTTAGACAACAGACTTCAACTGAATGATATAATGCCTTAACTAACAGGAAAGAACTGGTTCAGCCTGGCTATTTTTTGTGTGCTTTAGTGTTTTTGCTACCCCCCCCCCCAACAAGTAGAGACGTCACAGAGACTTTAACTTTTCACAGTTGATTGCAGCTCCAGAGCAAAATTACTTGTATGTCCTGTGCAGTCTTATTCATGTACTTTTTGTAACATTTTATAGTTTGCACATGTGCTGCATTTTGTAGAATAATGCAGTAATGTGTTGTTTTTTACTGTTTTGTATGTTTCACAACTTTGTTGGATTTTGCAAAAAAAAAAAATAGTTGCAGGTTTCGTTCTTATGTAAACTTCAAGTAAGTTTTCTTGAAATACTCCAGAAATGAAGTTTGATTTGAGGGTGAATCTCCTTTAGGTTTTACCTACTTCCCTTTTTGACAGAAAACATGTACATTTATATGACTGGCACCATTCCTGTGTTGGAGTGTCACATTATACATCTGTAATCCAAAACTTCACAAATGTATTTTACTACTGTGAGTACTGACTATGTGTAACCATTTTAAGGATTATCATCTGAAGCCTTGGTAAACTTTTTCCCATGCATGTGGGGTTGGTGCTTTTGGAGTGCTAAAACTATATCAAGACACTCGACTACAGCTGCACAGGATTCCTCCCTGGGGTGAAGCTTAGCTAAGGTATGCTAGGGGATGCTCTCTTCTCCCTCTTAAAGCCTGACTAATAACATTCCACAACGCTTGTTTAAAACATCTACTTTCACATAAATTCTTGATTGGGGTCAAGTTTGACTAGTTCAGGGGGTCCATTTAAGGCTTTGATCTTTTGGAATGCCTGCTCATAGGCTGGTGTACAGAAACCCCTATTTTTTCTTTATGTAGGATTTGTGTTATCATGCTGTAGGCAGGAATAAACCTCATATAGTATGCTACTATCTATAGGAATTCTCTTACTTGCATTTTAGTAAGAAGGGTAGACCATGCATGAGTGACTACCTTTGCTGGCCCTGACCTAATATTGCCACTATCCACACAATGACAGGCATGAAACACTTCTGCCATTCCTATCAGGCATTATTTGCCTTAGAAGTTAACCCTGCCCTTTTTAGTCTACATATCATCTCCATACTATATTGAACATGTTCTTGCCAAAGGCAAACAAGACCATAGTCCCCAGCTCCAGCCAAGACATAATCTACCAACTGTTGGAAAACTGCCAGGGCATTTTTCATTACAAGGGACATGTTGAATTCATATAACCCAAACGGAGTCACAAAAGCCTAACTTTTTATTTGCTGAAGGCGTCATGAATACCTCCCAATAACCCTTAGTCAGATCAATAGTAGTTAGGTACTTGGTCCTCACACGATTGGATTAAGGCTTCATCTGTCCTAAGCACAGGATGACCATCTGACACTCTATGCCTATTCAGTTTCTGATAGTCTGCATAGAAGCCGGTACTTCCACTCTTCTTTGACAACAGCACTATTACAGCACTATTACTGAGGTCCGGGGACTATTGGATTCCTGGATTTCCTTCAGATCCAGTACCTCCTGTAGTTCTTACAACGTCAACTTGACTTGCTTAGCATACTGTAACATCCCTGTTTAATCGATGGGCTAAGTCTGTCCACGTGGCTGTGATACAATCTGGCTAAATATGCCTTAAACCCCCAGTAGCATTGCTCAGATTTCCTGAACTTGGGTAGGAGATGCTGTCAAAAGTACTAGGTCATTCATTGAGGTGTCAGACTGAGCCACACTGAGATGGTCTACCACACAATTCCCCTCTGACTTTTTTCTGAAAACCACTGCGAATGCAGAATACCAGTGTTTCCAGTTCATATTCCAAAGAAGATCTAGCATTTCTTGGCAATTCTAGAAAACATTCAGGCATGTTAGTATCGCCTAAATATTGCACTGAAGGAGTCTTTTCCAAAGGAAGTCCAGTACCTGTTGGCAGATATGGTTCAGATTCAGGACTGTTGCTACTACCCAGTTACTAGCCTGCTCTTCCAGTGACATAGTTCATTACCAGTGTCTGTTAAATGTGTGATCACTGATTGCCCCCCCCCCACCCCCGCTACCACACCTAGGTATTTGTCTCAATGCTGGCTACATGTAACTGCAGGTACACAAGGTACTGAATCATCAGTATCCTTTCCTATTAAAATGTCTGCTGAAATACCATCAGATGCTGTGGTGGTGGTGCTGCAGTAGCGTTGTCGCCTCACAGTAAGACATTGTCCTGTTTGATTCTCAGCTAAAGCGTCTTCTGTGTGGAGACATGCGTGAATGGGCATACCTTTGTTGAAGGTTGTGTGTCAGGCCTGGCAAGTTGGTATGTAAAAATCTACTGCCAATCATTAGATAACCGGAGTTCCACTGTGGCGACCCCTAACCGGGAAAAGCCGAAAGATACAACAATACTGCCAACTGTTTGTTTCTCTACTCCCCTTCCAAGTCCAGGTGTACTCAGGACAGCAATACCTGAAAAGGTTTCCCTTCCAGAACAATAACTGGAGTAAACTGTCCAAGCAAATACTTCATCATTTTAGCAACTGCATCCTTAACAATAGTTTAAGTGCTATATCCATCTTAACAATGTTTTTTTCTCCTATATCAGGAATACAGTACAGGCCTTGTGGTAATCGGACCGGTGTTTGTCTCAAAACAGCCCACCACTACTGTGGAGTCACCTCTGCTTGCTGTCTCAAATAATGCCTGTTTCCCACCTTGCTGTTACATTATAATAAGTGAAGTCATTGCCTTAGACTCATGAGGCTTTGTCTACTAGAAACAGAACAGAAAGTTTCTAAAATGGCTGCCAACCTTTGTTATTATCAACAAGTCACATTTCCTGCATGTGTGTGCGCGGGAGGGGGGAATGTAAAATTCTTGACATTGTGGAATCTTTAGATTTTGGGCCATCGTACATAACCTTCGCTTAAGAACTTAGGTCATCTAATGATTAAGAGTAACTTTGCATTATTCTGTAGGATCTCTTATAATGCCAAGATAGCGAATAGAGATTATTCTAACAGGAAGAGAGCAATCAGGCCCTGGAAGAAGGACACTTGTGATAATTCAGTGAAAAGTCATGGTGAATGTTTTATGATTCCATTAACCTACAAATTTTTGTCTATATCCCAAGGGGCAGTATATCGTATACTAGTAATAGCAAACCTTTGTAATAGAATAGGAACATTGCTAAACATTAAAAAAATGCCACCATTGGAGAATTTATAACCTATTATCCTCAGAAACAAGTTGGAATGGCTGAATAGTGCAACTAGAGCTACATAGGTGTATTCATGCCAGGAAGGTGAAACACATAGAACTTGCTGTTAGCACTCAAGTTAATAAAAAGCTTTCTCATAAATCAGACAATACCACTAAAACTTATCATGGTGCAACTGTAAAAAAATTACAGCACTGTGATTTCGAATAGATTTGAAATGTTTATTTTAGTATTTTGCATCCATCTTTTTTAATAATAGCTATATGAATACTAATTTATTTCTGTGGGACTTAAAAGGTTTAATTAGATTTGAAACAAATGTTCTCCACTTGAATACACAAATGCATGGGATATCATCCAAAGAGACTTGGTGAAAGTTTATGCCCAGTTTTAACAGCACTGCATCAGGAATTGCTCAGTACAGGTTTATCCATAACCAGTGCAGAACAGCGATTTCCATCTCTGTTTAACGGAGTAAATGCATGAGACCCTTGTACTTAATTTATAAATTTATCTTGCATTCTCAGGAATATATTTGAGAAATATTTTTGAAATTACTTCTAGCAAAATTGGTTTAACTCCTTGATCTAAAACAATACAGATTTATACATGATAGCTCTTTATTACAAAATGGCCAGCTTCTATTATCTTATCGATGCAGCTGAGTCAGTTGTCACAGCTAATGAGTTTTTTCTAAATTTGAATCTAGTCTTCACTTCTTTTCCTCATGACAAGATAATAGATCAACTGATAAGCTTGTCAAAGTAGTACCCTGTGTTTTCTTTCCATTTCATGTGAGGTTATTTTTTGAATGTGATAACATTTCAGAATGTAGTAAAAGATTTGCTGAGATCTGAAATAAATTGCCCTAAAATACTTTGCATATGACTGTCAAATCGCCTTCAGTGAATACATTGTGGGCCATAACATTTTGAAAATAGGGATACATAACTGCTAATGATTCATGCTGAGTCAGCAAAATTCAAAAGTAGCAGTGATTAATTTTTTGTAATAAAACTGGTTCCTCTTTAACTGGAGTGCTCACTTAATGGAATTTGGCATTTTACACTAGAATATTCATTGACAGCAACTTATATTTCTTCTTGTATTTGCTGCTTGTAAAGGTGTCTGTTTTATTTAGTGCTGTGTACTTAAAATCTAATCATTTTGCTTATACACATACACAGATGCACTGAAAGAATTATAATGAAATTACAGTAACTGAAATTACGCTTAACAGCCACTAGTAACATTCCTAGAGCTTCAGCTGATGTAAATGGAACTTCATTTTTTAATAACATAAATCTTTGTCCCCGTTTATTGAACCGCAATATAACTTCTCAGTGGCTACCATCTTCAGTCCCTAATATGGTGTGGCCATCTCCATTTAAGACTGTCAGAGAGCAAAGATTCTTCCCATTTCAGGTTGGTTGTAATACAAACTGCTGAAGCCTGATTTGCATAGGGCATAGCATATAATTTTGCTCCTGGGTATATCTGCAATGTATGTGCGTAATGACATCTGAAATATTTGCAACTCCAATTACAAACATTTTTCTTTGTATGTCATCCTGAGTATCCCTTCAGTGTACTGCGCTTTCACTTGTTAAATCAAGAGTTTGCAAACAATGTAAGTACAAATTGCAGTGACATCCCTTCATCCAAGGTGAACCATAATGCCTGACCTTTGCCTTTGAAATACTTTTGGTGCTGTGATCCTTTTTATTATACAGAGCTTCTCATCCTATAATTTTGCTCTCCATCTCTCCTGTAGATGGTAATTTCTGGATTTGTTGACGTTGTAGTCACGCTTTTACTATATATTTGTGAATGTCACTCTCTCTGGTCAGGAGACATCTGTCAAGGTGATTGGTTTTGAGATCATCTTATACAGACTACACTTAACATGTCTACAGGTGTGGAAAGCATTTAATCTCAGTAAAGAACCTCCTATTTTTCATTACATCCTTTCAGAAGTCCTGAAATAAAAACTGGTTTTCCTCTGCAATTAATCTACGTTTGTCAAAGACAGGGTTTGCAATTTAATATAATGACTCCTAAAGCCCAATGGCCAAGATACCTCTTATGCTAATTGGGCAAAATGTAGATCTCATCTGCACAGAAGCATACAGGTTACTTTCCTGCTAATGGTATGCATGAATCATGAATCATCCAGCTTGCATAACCAAGGGGCCCGGTCTACTGCTGAGAAATTTTGCTGTATACTTTGTGCAGCACTCATCTGAAACCAGTGTAAGGAGAGGTAAGGAGTGGAAGGAGCAAGGTGACCATTTTGTTACAGGACCTAAACTGGGACACTTGAGGGTCACCCCGGGAAGCCAGGTCTGCAATCCCATTCTTCCAGCCCCCATGGGAGTGGAGATAGGTCAGCCATGTCATCTCACACCTGTGCAGGCAGGTTGCCCTCCTGTCCTTCACCAGGCACTGTGGGGATGCTACTCTGTGAATATCACCACCCAGGAGGCAAGAGGCCACATGCCAGGAGGCTTGAAGCGATGCACATTTGTCAGCGCCTGGCACTGTGGGGGTGAGAGACTGAGGTATGCCCCAAAAAGTGCAGAGATGGGGGACCCAGGCCATCTCCCCTGCAGGTTTGAAAGCACTATGTGCAAGGCAAAGTGGAGAACCGGTGTCACGGAAGTCTGGATGACGGACTGTCTGAGGCTTCATGGCCCAGCAGAGTTCCATGAGGCTGGGAAGATCCCCTGAGAGGCTCCAAGAGCATGCATGATACTGCATGATTTGTCAGCAGTTAGGAGATATGTAACCCTGGAAAAGTGCTCTCTCTCTCTCTCTCAGAGGGGGTCAGTCCTGATGGAAGTGTCGAAGGGAGAGAGAGAGAGAGAGAGGTGGAAAGTGACTGGTACAGGACAGCTTTCGCCTGGGTGAGGGGGTACGGACCATGCCCCCTCTGGGACGGAAGTCTGGAAGGAGGAGAAAGGCAGATAGTGGCACAGCTTCCCACAATGGAAGTCCTTAAGGGAGCAACAGGGTGGACAGCAGCAGGGCCTGGAGATCTCCTGCCTGGGTGAGCAGGGTCAGGCACAGCCCCCCGTGATGGAAGTCCTTAAGAGAGCAACTGGCGGACAGTGGTGGGGCCTGGAAAGCTCCTGCCTGGGTGAGTGGGGTCAGGCAGAGCTCCACATGATGGAAGTCCTTGAAGTGCCAGGCTGGATGGCAGAGGGGCCTGGAGAGCTCCTGCCAGGGTGAAGGCATCCAACTTCACCCCATAACCGACAGCATCCTTGAAAAATCTCAAAGTCCCCAGAGCTGCTCTGGATGGGAAAGCAGGGGGACTCTGAAGCCTTCATGAGAGGGGATCTGCCCCTCAGCAGCTGAGGGGAGTTCCAGAGGTGTGGATGGGATTGGCAGGAAGCTCCCCTGAGAGGGTTTAAGGGCATGAGTGATCCGGCATGATTTTGGAGCCTGTGGGAGACATGCAGGCGGCATAGTTCCCTGACATGGGTGGCCGTGGCTAGAGAAGGTCTCTTGGCCAGGTCGAAGGGGGAGGACTGTAGGGTTTGGCCCTGACAGAAGTCAGTATGGGAGTGCCAGGCAGAGGGGTGTAAGGTCGGGAGAGCTCCTGCCTGGGTGAGTGGGGTCAAGCAGAACCACCCCATGATGGAAGTCCTTGAGGGAGTGACTGACTGATGGCAGCAGGGCCTGGAAGGTTCCTGCCAGGGCAAAGGCATCCGACCTTAACCCATACCCAATGGCATCCCCGAAAAATCTCAAAGTCCCCAGAGTTGCTTAGGATGGGAAAGAAGGGTGACTGGCCACCCTGGGAAGCCAAGTCACCATTCAAACTGAGTGGTCTAAACTGGGACATTTCTGTGTCCCAAAGACATTGTTTGGGATTCCAGGACAGACACTTCCAAACTGGGACTGCCCTGGAAAAACTGGGACCATTGGTCACCTTGGGAAGGAGGGACCTTTAAATCTCAGAATGCAGGATGTGAGCTGATAGGAGCTTTTATGCCACATAAAGTAAGACTTCACAGCATTCATCCATACCCATCTTGTCTATTATGCTAAAAAACAGCAGTTTTGCTGAAGTAGCTTTTATGCTACAGAGTATTTAAATTGTGTGTTTCAATGGGATTTAAACACTGTCAGTTTCACACATGCAGTTACACTTCATACAAAGAAATGATTCAGTAAATCAGTGAGCTATACTCTTGCAGAAGGGATATTTCTGCAATAGGATGAGCAATGGGGATTATTTCCATAAAAAGGAGTGCTAGGGATATAATACAAAAAGGACTTTTGAGGATGGGGTGGGGAATATTTTAAAACAAGCATTCTTGAATGTGACATTATGCACAAATAGGAAGGGAATTATATTTTTAAAACTGAGTGTTGGGAATATTGCACCACGATGGAGCGGTGCAAGGGTTATTGTACAGTAATGCCAACTGAGTAGAATGCAATGGAGTGTTTGTGCCCTAGCAAGGCATATAGTTGAATGGCCATATAAACTATTAAGCCAAATGTTAAATTACTTCACTCTTCACTGACTGATCCTCACAAGATCTAGCCAAGTAACATTAGCGTAAGCTACATGATACAGCACTCTTCATGAATTTAAAAACTACTTCTAAATTGGAATATGACAGTTTGCTGAAAGGACTGCAGACAGAGCAAGAAGCTACACATGTGTACTGGGTTAGATATAAAAGAAAAATATCCAGGAAAGCCCTGAAGCTACAGCAGTAGGAAAACGTTTTCACATCACCTGTGTCATTAAACACAGCACAGCACAGACCAAACAGCAT
>NC_056739.1:1076770457-1076860457 GCF_019279795.1 Protopterus annectens
TTTTTTGGGAGTTTCGTATCAGTTGGTTATTGTTTTGCCAGTTTTCTATTTCAGTAAAGGATTCTTGGGCTTTACTTTGTAGAAGATGGGTGTTGGATGCTGAGCAGATTAGGGTTGTGTAGTCTGCATACTGGACAATATCAGCTTTAGTGATTGCTAAGTGGAGATTGTTTGTAAATATGTTAAAGAGAAAGGGACCTAGGATTGAGCCTTGGGGGACACCACATGTAACGGGGAGTGGGTGGGATAGGGAGTTGACCAATTTGACAGATTGTGAGTAGTTGCTTAAGTAACTATTGAACCAGTGCAGAGTGGGGTTGTCAAGGCTGAGTTCAGAGAAACAGGTATGGAGTTTATTGTGGGAGAATGTGTTTCTGATGTGCAGAGTGGTTTAAACTGACACTTTAAAAAGGCATATGACTACCATTTCTGATATGCAGAGTGGTTTATACTGACACTTTAAAAAGGCATATGACTACCAAAGTGACCATCTGCAGTCAAACTGTACAAAGTACACAGCATGCGTCCACCTGGGCCCTGTAAGTAGGGCGAGAGTCCTTATTTTCCCTTTCTGGCCTGTCAAAGAGAGGAAGTGATGTGCACATCTTTGCTCCATGAAGTGTGTGGCTAAATGGAACCCATCATAAACAGAAAAAGAAAAGGACATGCTTACACAAATTGCAAGTTACTTGGTAGTGAGGAAACTGCAAACATTTCTTAAAACATTTTTAATGAATTTTATGTCTGTAGCATTTTCAGTACTGTCACTTGGTCTGTTCTTAAAATCTGCTAACACTCATATTGGTTTTACCACCAAAAATTTAGAAATGATAGCAGCCTTGCCTTGCTGTATGACTGAGTTCCACAGAAGATTTTTGTTTCTCATGAACTTCAGTGACAAGAACATCATGTGATCTGAAACTTATCTTGACAACATAATTTGAGTCTTCTTTTGTTAAAACTTCCTGAAGCCTTGTGGTAGAACAATGAAAAATGTCATGCCAGTCTGCGGTTTGAAAAGACAATTGACTTCATATCCATAAATTTAAACACTTCGGAACATACCTTTCAACTGTTCAGATTTTTGCAGAATGTTCAGATTCTTTCCTCATATTTTTGGTCTGTTCCTCATAAAATTAATGGTTTTCTGGAAAATCACTAAATAATGGCATACATTTGAGTTTGACTTCATATCCTTCAGAAAAATGCTGGCAACTTTCTAAGTTTATAAGAGCAATATTTAAAATCTGTCCCTATTTTTGGGTCTTTGTCCCCCCGTTCTTTTAGGCTTTGTCCGGACTTCTTACACTATGAGGTTGAGAGTTATGCTTCTGAAGTGTTGACCTCATCTTGATTTTGGATATGAAAATGATGAGAAAATTACTCTGTTAGCACCAAAATAAATTTATCTCATTTTGTAGAAATGGAACTGCACCAGTTTGCCTTTCAGATTCTTAACACATTCAAATGTATTACAAGATGCAGTAAACTTGTGTTGCAGAGATATCCTGTAACATGTTTAATGTGCACTCTGTAACCATTTCTCATTTTAAAATATTCTAAATCATAGCAAGTTAAACCAGTCACCCCTTTAGCACTTGTTTCATATTAATGCCTAAAGTCTATAATGGGTCTATGTTCAGCCATCAAATGGAACTGCCATTGAACGGCTGAACATCAAACCCTATCCATCAAATGTTCATTTCATCGATGGGGAAAGTAAATAGTTGGCCACCACTTCTGCGTGTGCCCCACAGTAGTATTTCAAACACACCAGGTGGGGGATTTTGCCCCCCCCCCACACCTCACTAACTATATATACGAACTCCAAGACTGCATTATAGTGAGGAAAAGGGCAGACAGAGAAGTGGTGGCCAACTAGTTACTTTCCCCATCAGTGAAATCAACGTTCACTGAATGAACGTTCTATGGATACGGTTTGATGTTGAGCCATTCAATGGATGTCCGATTCGATGTTTGAACATAAACCCATCTATAACTTCTCTATACGAATGCTGAATATACAGTGATTCTTTCCAGCCTGCAACACAATAAAGAAATTTGTTCCTAAACCAGTCATTGACCAGTCAGTGAATGTCTTTATACTTTGTTTCTTGTTCCTATCAATGGCAGTACATCTGAGAGTGCTGGGTAATTACCATCTCTTCCAGAAAGATTTTCTGGTTTTCGCTCTATCTTTCATCTTTTATGGCTTCTTCACATACCATATAATTTGCTTGTTGATAAAAGGGGGTATAACTTGTAACACTAATTTATAATGACTTTTAAACATCGTGAACTGTGATATATAAAGCCTAGGCAGTATTCCCACCCAGCTCAGATTATCTGTCTTTTTTATTCATCTGTCGCATCTCTTCATCACACTAGTATTCTTGACGTGATCTTCATACCCTTCTTGTTATGTCTTTCTTTTAAGAAAATCCTATGAGGCTGCATTGTTTTTGTTTATAGTTCATCTTTACTTTATCATGACCATGTGGTCCACCTGGGAAGGGACCACCTAAACTGGATGCCTGTGAGGAAAATCTTTATACATGTGTGATTTAGTTTAAAATGCCAACAGTATAAAAATAATTCCAACAAAGAAAAAAATGAGTATATAGATGGGAATATGAAAGCAGTATTAAGGCAATGAAAAGGCAGTGCTTGAGAACATAAAAGACAATGTTTGCACACTACAGTCATACGTTTGATCTTTGCTACATAATATATGGAATATGATGCAAACAAAAATAAGACCAATGATATGCTGTGCACTTCGCTACACTGACCACAAATTCACGTTCCTGACACTGGTATATGCAATGAAAAGCAAATGTTTTCTTGGTCAGCTCTGTGCTGTATTTAGTTAACATGTGAGTTACATGCCCAGTAATGGTGGAGTTGGAATAGGGTGTGGGATATATATATATATATGTGTATATATATATATATATATATATATATATATATATATATATATATTAGATTAATAGATCACATCAGAGACCTGGTATGTCAGATGGCTAGAGAAGACCTGGTGTGCCAAGGGCAAAGAAGAACATCAGGTCAGCTCACATGATAATCAGTGGACCTTTCTACGATGAACAGGTAGAGGGAGACTATGAATATACATGAATAATGTTAAGGAGTAGATCAGTGAGGAGTGTGCTCAAAAGGGCAGGAGGGATGGGAGAATATGACTAAGGAACTGCAAAGCACCTCATAATGGCAAGAAGTACAGACATGACAGTGAGGATCTGTAGGAGAAGATGAAGGAAGAATGCATGAGAGACCAGTCAAGGGGAAATGAGATATAAAGAAGAATGTAGGGGAAGTGTGTAGTTAGTTGGCAAGATCAAATAACCCTCCCTCTGTTACCAGACCAGTTAGGGAGCTACTGGGACCTGAGAAAGTATGGCTGTGTAAGTAGATGTTCAAATATTCACTGCTGCAGTAGCCTTAGCTATATGGGTTATATCCTGCCAAGGATATAACAGCAGGCCAGCTTCCAAAGTTTCAGGGGACCTTCCATGCACCCAAACTGTCAGGTAGCTCAAGCTGACCTGACTGAAAGACAAGTTTGGGTGCAAAGGCCTTCAGAGCTTTCCTGCCAGCAGACAGAGGGAGGCTGAGCCCTGATAGGACAAGACTAGGAATAATAAAAAAATAAATGCCCAAACCCTGGCATTAAAAATGCACAAAAAAAAGCAAGGGGGGTGGAGAGAGGCAGCAGCTACTGCAGCAGTGATCATTTGAACATTTACTGTTATGGTAACTTCAACTTGCACAACTGTGCTATGTTCTTCATATTGGCCACTGCTGCAGTAGCCTTAGCTATATGGGTAGAGTTCCATAGCTAACTTTATTTGTGGGGTAGAAGGCAAAGGGTCCAGTAGACCCTGGAGAATGGTCCTAGCAAAGCATGATCTAGACCTAAAGAATTAATCCAGTTTATAGTGCTTTATAAAAAAGTATGTACAGAAGACGAAGAAGCAGCTTATATTATACTTCTAGAATCCAACCCTTTCCAAAAAGCCATAGATGAAGCCAAGGTCCTTATAGAGTGGACCTTGAGCCTGCCTAGAATAGATTTGTCATGGTGAGTATAACAAACGTTAATAGGCTTAGACAACAAATTGGAAACAGTCTGTTTTGACATCCAGTTGTCCCTTCTTTTTACCGTCACAAGAAATAAAAATTGTTCCGATCCAAAAGATTTAGTGCTGTGAAGATAGTACCCAAGCTGTCTGTGGACATCCAATGTATGAAGTTATCCTTTTTCCCTCATTTTTAGGTTCAGGAAAGAAAAGAGGGAAATGGATAGTTTGACTTAAAGTAAACGTACCACTTTAGGCATAAAAGAAGGATTAGTTCTCAAAGAAACTCTGTTCTTATGGAAAATGAGGTAGTGTTGACTCACCATAAGAGCTTGCAACTTAGATAACCTTCTTGCAAAAGTCAGAGCAATCAATAAAACTGTTTGGCATGTTAAGAAACTCAACTTAGATTAGCTAGTTCAAATGGAGCAAGTGTTAGTTTCAATAAAAAAATTAAGATCCCAAGGAGGGGCTGCATGTTTACTTGGAGGCTTCTAATGCAAAACCTCTTTCAAGAACATTTTGACATGAGACTGCCTTGAAAGAGGAGGATTCATGGGCAGACATGCTGAAATGGCCAATAAATTTACCCTGATAGAGGAATAAGAAAGGCCAAAGGATAGCAACTCGCACAAATATTGTAAAACCAGAGAACAACTAGCTCTAAATGGGTGCTGGTTATGTTGTTCACACTAACTAGAAAACCTTTTCCATTTGCTAATATATGATTTTCTAGTAGCAGGTGTTCTTGCCTCCATTAGTATCTGCGCATCCTTAGAAAATGGGTACCTAAAAGGAATTGAGACTGTGTAATCCAGACCGTCAACTGAAGATGATTGATGTCAGGGTGTATCAAACACCTCTTTTCTTGTGTGAGTAGATCCATTCTGTAAGGAAGCTTGTGGTAAGTGCCCCTGGCCATTTCCAAAAGAAGGGAGAACCACGGTTGCCTGGGTCAGAAGGGAGTCACCACAATGATCTTGGGAGATTCCTTCTGAATCTTCAGAAGTATCCTGGATATTAGTGGAAAGACTTACAGGAATATTCCTATTCAAAGAAAAGAAAAGGCATCGTTGGTGTCTTAGAGCAGAATTTTGCCAGCTGATTGTTCAGAGAGTAAGCAAAGAGGTCTATTTGAGGAACTCCCCACAGATGGATTAAATTTTAGAAGACCCCTGGATCTAGTTTCCATTTGTGAGAGTCTGCCCTGGTCCTGCTCATTTTGTCTGCCACACAATTTTGCTCTGATAGAATGTAGGATGCCTACAGCATGAGATTGTACTGTGAAGCTATATCCCAAGCTAACATGGCTAGTCTGCACAGGGGTACACCCTGGATTCCCCCTTGCTTGTTGTTGTACCATATCACTGTGGTATTGTCTGTAACAACTTGAAGAGGACCCAGGTAGCAAAGGTGATTCAGAAAATTGAGTGCCTTGATCAGGGAAAGCATCTCCTTGATATTTATGTGCTTCTTTGTCTGTCCCTGGTGTCCCACACCCCTTGGCCTTTTATCTCTCCAGAAACTGTTCTCCCAGCAAAGTCTGAAACATCTGTCATGACTGACTGCTTTGGGGCAGGGAGGGAGAAGGGGAGACCTTGATTTAAGGATATCTGTTGTCTCCACCAAGTGATATGTCTTCTGACAAACCACTGTACTGGGATCTGAAAATATAAATGGTATTGATGCTTGATGCAAAGCAATTATTTTAATACCACTATATCTTTCTTATATGGGGTCTTGCCAGGGTTATCATGAGAATCATAGATGCCGTGAGACCCAAAATCCAGAGGTATTCCCTCACAGTGACTGAAGCCTGAGAGGAAAATCTTAGAAATAGGTCTAAATAAAGATCTGTTTTTTCATGTGGAAGAAAAGCTGTTTGAGCTGAGGTGTCTAGGTGACATCTCTGGAACACAATCCTGTGTGAAGGAGTTGAGAAAGACTTCTGGATGTTCTCTTCAAATCACAGCTTGTGCAAGAGAGCCATTTTGTAAAGGACATTGCAAAGAAAAGCAAGTTGTCTAAATACAGAAAAATATAGCTACCCTGTGGCCTGCTATAACAGGAGCTAGATACTTTGTGAACATTCTTGGTGCAGTGGATGGATAGTCCAAAGGATAAAGCAGAGAATTGATAATGTCATCGAGACACACACAACCTTAAGAAATGCTTGAAATCTGAATAAATAGTGATGTGATGATAAGCATCTCTTATGTCTAGTGTTACCAGGAAACTTGAAAGAGGAAGAAGAGGCAACAGGTTGTGAAGTGACAACATTATGAATTTGGGCACTAACACAGACAGGTTTAGGAAAGAAAGATCCAGAAACAGTCTTTAAGTGTTTTCTTTCTTTGGGAATAAGACCATCACTGAATAAAACCCCTTCCTCACCTGGGAAGGATGAACTGGTTCTTTCACTCCTTGGGACAGCATTGATGAAGAGCAGGTGGAAACAAAACAGTCTGACCTGAAGGATGACGAATGCCACTCCCCCAAAAAGAAGGAATTTCCTCCCAGTGCCATCTGTAACCCTGATGAATGGCTTTCTGAACCCATTTGTCTGAAACAATCTGTTGCCAAAGAGAAAATTGAGATTCAGACTTTTTGTAAGAGAAAGAGGACCAGGGTCGGAGGGGGTCACAAAGTCTCTTCAGTAGTCTAAATCAGACTTATTGGAGTGTCCTTGGTTTTGGGCAGTCTGAAACTTCTTTTTGGAACCTTCTTATGAGTTTTTCTTAAACATCTGTTCACCTGAATTTGGTTGAGACTATTTATTCTGTTGCTGTCAAAACTGGATGAGGAGAGAGGAAATTCCTTGGGCAATTTGGAAAAGGAAGACTGAGAAATCTTAGAGAGTTCTTGGATCAGCTTGCTCCTTTCATCACACTTTTCGATCACCTCTACAACACAGGGGTCAAACACTAAATCTCTATCTAGAGGAAAATTTAAAATCTCGTTTGTAACATTATGTGGAATGTTCTGAGAATGCAGCCAAGCAACCTCCTTACAAAACTACCAGTGGCCACAGCCCTGAAGAAGTATCAACAGAGTCCCTCACACACTGCAAACAATGAATAGTGACCTGTGCAACAGAGGAAACTAAGTTATTTAAAGCAGATTTTTCTTCACAAGAAGAGACCATTCCTCGTACTTTCACAATATGTCAGAAAAAAAACATTAACGTATGAGCCTGACAGTTTAAAATTCTGAAATTCAAATTTGCAGAAGTATACACTTTTTCCCATATCTATCAGTAATTTTCTCATCTTTATTAGGGTAGGATTGGAATTAAGTAAGTGCTTAGTAGCAAAGAAGTCAACTAAGGCTATAGTTGCTGTGTCAGGTTTTTGAATACTGAATAAAAATGTAAAACTGAGAACTTTATACATTCTAGCTGCCTTTTTAGAGATATCTGGCTGACTGTCAGGAAAATTGCAGGCAGTAAGACACACATCCTCTAAAGCAGATGAAACAGGAGGAATGGGTGTAGGTTCTGGCAAATCCTTTTGTGACAAGTCCTAGATATATGGACTGCAAATCTTCCACACAGAGAAGTTTCTTACACTGTTTAGTATTTTGAGGGAGTGACAACCCTCAGCATTTCCTATTGAAAACACTGGGACATCCTATCAATACATAGAAAAAGAAAAACTCCCACAGACAGAATCAGAAAAGAGAGCTCTCTTCTGAGTCTGAATCAGAAATCTGATGACAAAACCCTGAATCCAACCCTGCATCTCCCTGTTCAGATTCAGACTCTTGAATCTCTTCAGGAAAGGAGGCATTCCTCTTTCTCGTACCAAACACTACACTACATGAAGGGATCAATAGCCTGAATCAAACCCTGAGCAAGTCCCAGTAAGCTACTCCTATCCAAAGAAGTTTGAGGAGGAGTAGATACGTGCTTGTTTTTTTTTTTTTTTTTTTTTGACAGGAAAATGGGACCAACTGTGTTACTAATTGCAGGTGCTGCTTCCCCCAGGGATGGGCACAGCATTCTGACACAACAGGGGAACCTTCCCTGTTCCCTCTCCCAGGACCGACAAAAGTGGTTCTCCTTTCCCCACTGAAGGGACCCCAACAGCTGCAGAGGATATGGCTATATGTGCTACACCAGAGGGATCTGGGGTAAAAGATAAATGTGGCTGAGGCAAATTGCTAGACTGCTGTGGCAGCAAAGGCTGTTTACTTAACTTTTTTTATTTTGCGGCTGGAAGGATGACATACTGTGGGAGTGCCAATCAGCTCCATGGTCAAGACAAAAATAGCACCTCTATCCTGGGGGAAGCAAGCAACAAAGCCAGTAAAACTACCAGTCCACATAAGTTACTTTTTATACATATTTATATATATATATATATATATATATATATATATATATATATATATATATATGTATGTATATACAGAAAAACCACAGTAAAATACTTTCGAAACACTATGGCAGTCCACAACCTTAAAATAAACAGTTTCTCCACAGATGAAAAGTTTCACTTAGATAACACTACTTTTAAACTGACAGAAACGAGTGCTTTGTTTTTAAAAGTACATTACAGTCTTGAGAAATGCATTAAAACACCACACTCTTAGCTTTAAAATAACTTTCCAGAAGAGGAAAGGAATAAAACATCAGTAAAAAATAAGAAAATGGAATGTTTTTTTCCCAAAAGGAAACTTATCTGCCCAGCTAAAGAAAGTACAAGTTGACTATCAATCCTCGAAAGCCCCGGAGGAGCATATTCTTCAGCAGCAGTAAAGCTCTGAAGGGCTTTGTGCCCAAACTTGTCTTTTAATCAGTTCAGCTTGAGCTGTCTGACAGTTTGAGCACATGGAAGGTGCCCTGAAGCATTAGAGGTTGATCAGGTGTTATGTCCTTGGCTGGTTATAACCCATATAGCAAAGCCTACTGCAGCAGTGATCAGTATGAAGAACATCAGTTTAAGACCCTGTTTGGAGAAAATTTCTTGTATGTTCAGATGGAGATTATAAAATGCATGTCTAGGACATTGTGTGCTAAACTATAACCAGGAAATGTGAGAACAAAATTGTTGGCAACACCAGACCAAAAAAAAACAAAACCTTAATTGAAATTTTCATGCTTTTTTGAACTTATTCATGTTTCTTCTAGTAATACATATAAAACACCTTTATCATTAAACCCATATTTAGTATATAAAAATCACAAACAGAAACTTCTGACATACTTGAAATATTAATTTGCATCTTATTCTGGCTGTTCACTCACTTCATAATGAAATTATAATTGGAAAACTAGTGTTTAAACAAGCTTGATTAGATGCATTCAGGATACGTTACCATTTGGATTCACACTGCACCACTCTGTCACCATAGTTAACCCTCAGCAAGCTACTTTGCACATTTTGTAGAATATAAAAATTTAATTTAAATGCATAAAAAATGTGTTATGCTTCATTAGCATGTTTTACGCAAATCATTTTATTTGACCCTATTCTCAGTGGCTCTTAGATACTCTGCAGTCCATATAGATAATATTCTCCAAATAAAATCTTTACCACATGTATGAAGCAAGGGGTATTACACAGGTAGTTTGGTCTTTCTGGGGTTCCCAATGAATGAAATTTAGGGCATCAGTAATTAAATTTTGAGCTAGTACTACTGCATTATGTGTAGGATGTCTGCTCTATTTGATGTTTTTCCCTTTGATTTTCTGATAAGTTTGATAAGTTCAAAGAACACTTTCTTGTTGTAACTGTTTTAGTTGCTTATATAGATTCAAAGTCTGATATGGCTGATTTTAAACAGTATCGTAAGGTTTCTCAGTATTTAGTTTTTTGTTTATTGATTTGGGACATTTTAAAAAAACTGGCACATTAACTTTTTATTCTATATAATTTAATCACATTTTTGTAAGCTTGCTGTGGTGTGATATCCATTATTAAGCACTCATTTCCAGTCTGTTTTAGCTGACAGTATATTTTACTTCTGTGTTGTTACCTTTAACATTGTCAACAAAGAACATGATATTTCTGAATTTGCATGTATCAATTCTTAGGGTAAATATGCTGGTATCATGGTCAGTTTTTATTAGCAAAGGGAAACTGTGTGTGTACACAGTTAGAAGCCATGTTTGTTAATAGAATATGAAATATCTTTGAGCTTTACAAACAGCCAGCTGTCACATTTGTTAATAGAATACTAAGCACCAGTGAAATACAATAATTCTTGTGAGCACTTCTTGTTAGTTTGGTAATTTTTGCCTTGAAGGATCAGAAGGTAGTCGGCTATGTAGTGCACAGGAGTGAGGCTCTGAGGTGTAGATGATTTGCTTCCTATACCCAGGGCACATGCTTTGACTCTTTCCACCTCCATTTGTCTGCTGTGTAACTTAGCTGGTCATTTAACCAGATGGTGCTTCCAGGTGATGGCCTCCCCTAAAAAGGGACATTTGTGTCTAGTGAACTTACAAATGTATAAAATAAAAAGATAAAATGATTGAAGTCTCAAATGCGAATAGTGTTGCTTTGTGCTTGTAACTGAAGTAAACTATTAAGGTGTGTTTTTATATCAGTTTATGGTCTTGTAAGAGGATCTGTAACACCAAATGATGGTGAATTTTTATTTATCTGCTGCAGTTTTTGAATGCATGTTACTAATTCAGGGATTTTTCCTACTAATATTATTTTTAGATGGGTATCTCAGTAATTGCTTAAGATTGTCACCTATTCAGTTTGGTTTGCAGATAAACAAGGAAGTAAAACCTAGTAAATTAGGCAATTAGTGTCTTTAAGGCAAATTTAAGCTGTGGTATAGATGTCTATAGTTTAAGTACAAATAGACTTCTTGAATTTAGCAAGACGACTTTCACCTCAGATTTTTATTGGATCATTATTTGCCATTTCACTGACAATGCTCGACTTCTTTTTATTTAGCCAGTGTACTGTTTGTGTCCCTGTCATTCACCCTGGTGTATTTTTTGTTTATGGCCATCATGGTGGTATCCTGCAACATGAAGAGACTACACAACAAAACAAATGGTCTGATTGATTCCTGCCAGAGAAAAGTAGCTTAATGTGACCCCTAATAATTAATGGTGAAGCACCTAGGGACAGGTTATTCTGTTCTAGTTACACTTCACTTTATCTTACCTCCAAAACTGTTAATGCAGAAACACACGTCATCAGAGTGTGCAGAAACAAGCACACTATATCACATCGCAGTGTGCAGAAACAAGCACACTATATCACATCGCAGTGTGCAGAAACAAGCACACTATATCACATCGCAGTGTGCAGAAACAAGCACACTATATCACATCGCAGTGTGCAGAAACAAGCACACTATATCACATTGCAGTGTGCAGAAACAAGCACACTATATCACATCGCAGTGTGCAGAAACAAGCACACTATATCACATCGCAGTGTGCTTGCTGTACCATAAACACTGTACGACTCTACTGCACCTCAGCATCCACAACATTCCATACAGCTGCTTGCTAAACTTTATAAAATAACTGCTTCTTAGTATTCTGATTTAGCTGTACAGATAACAATACAACTACTGTTAACTTTTTTTCTCCAAGTACAAAAACAATGTAGAGATGTACACTAGACCATTTTATTGCCAGCAAGTGGACCAGAATGCAGCTGACTTTTGGCATGTGGCATCTTGGTATCCCTTTAAGTCGTATATTTTAGCTGTCTATTGTACCCTTATTTCATGCCTTATAATTTGCACATTTAACCATAGTTTTATTAAGCACCATACATCCAGCAACACAGTCTGTATACCTCCAACATGACACCACCACCACCTGACACTGCACATCTTATCATATAGAAGCCACATGCAGCCACACCACAGGTATCTTCATGCCATGTCATAGAAGCCAGCATCATACACAAGATCTAACAAAAAAAAACACATTGCAAGCATCTACAACAGTGCCACACCACTACCCTATATACCACTGATTACAATATGTATATCCCATTATACTATGACACTACAAACCATAGACAGAATGAGTACACATCTGCATCATACCATTACACACCACATACACACATGCAAATACATGCATATATTTTAACACTCTGATCATTTTACTTATGTTAATTGCAACCACTGAAATTTGAGTAATGTTCCAAGCTTTTTAATTGCGCAATATATCTTGAGTCTGTATTCTATACATCCCCTTATTTACATATGCCAGTTACATGGTTCTGCAGTAGATAGAGAAAAGTGTAAAAAATGCAGCAGTGTATCACAGACCAACACAAGTACTTTTGCCCAACTGCAATGAAATTACAAAAGAAAAAAGCCACTCATTGAGCCTGCATTCATCCAAGTGTAGAATAGCCTCTTGTACATAACATCAGCTCATCCTATACTACTAACACACACACACACAGACACACACACACACACACACACACACACACACACACACACACACACACATACACACACACACACCAGTGTCTGCACATTTCACATTTTACCACTCCGCATCACATCCTATTATTCTATATCCCATATCGACACACATGACATAACTTAAATATCATATCTAGGGACACCAGTTAACACACATTGTCTGCACGTCCTCTTTATGTTTCACTATAAATCACCACATTATTGCATCACACTCCATATTGTGGGATATTTCTTATCACACACTCTGTACATCATCTTATGGCATCATACATCACCATACTTAATGTATTGTTATACTTTTCATACATTTCTGTTTTATCATTAATTTCATTTCTCTATAAACTCCTGATGATTAAAACTACATGTGATTTGATGCTGGTTTCACTGTTAACTCAGGTTTTACTTATAACTACACCTAACAATGATGTCAGTGCAAGCAAAGAATCTTGGGTAATCAAAAGCACTATACTTTAGAGGAACTACTTACTTGCATTGTGGTTTCACCAATACATCATCACACTGTTCCTTTTCAATGTAGGATGTTCCACATGTGAGAGACACATGACTGGTTGTCTTACTAGCATATAAGATTCCCCTGTCACTGTACATAGCATAGAAAAATAGTAGCTTGTATACTAATAGGGCTAGTGAGGCATTGTGGGTTCAGTCTTTCATAATGTTAGTCAGGAGTTTTCAACTTCAAGAACATTTTCAAGGGTTGATGCTTATCAACAAAACTAATTTGAAAAATAAACTTTTTGTATCAAACACTATAAAATGTTATATGGTAAGAATATTACTCCCATCACTAAGGGTTGAATATTTTCATTTGCTATGAAAGTGTGAGAATATCATCACACTGTTCCTTTTCAATGTAGGATGTTCCACATGTGAGAGACACATGACTGGTTGTCTTACTAGCATATAAGATTCCCCTGTCACTGTACATAGCATAGAAAAATAGTAGCTTGTATACTAATAGGGCTAGTGAGGCATTGTGGGTTCAGTCTTTCATAATGTTAGTCAGGAGTTTTCAACTTCAAGAACATTTTCAAGGGTTGATGCTTATCAACAAAACTAATTTGAAAAATAAACTTTTTGTATCAAACACTATAAAATGTTATATGGTAAGAATATTACTCCCATCACTAAGGGTTGAATATTTTCATTTGCTATGAAAGTGTGAGAATATCTTTTATTGTATGCCATACATCACATCAAGGGATAGTCCTCAATGCAAAATTTCGGGCACATCCTCTGATATATTTGGCTTCACCGTACTTAAGATACAGGTCTATATTAGATCACCGAATGCTTAGGTAAGTGAATGGTGATTAACTGACCCCATGTAAGCAAAAGCTTACAAAACTGAACTGTCAGAACAGCAATTTTTTTCCAAGGGAAAAAAAATCACTGTTCCAACAAAAAAAAAAAAAAAAAAAAGTAAGCACATTAAAACATGAGATTAAATGGGGGGCTTCTCCCCCACACCCCCCCCCGATGTGGGAGCCTGTGCCCCCCACACCCCCCCTACTTAAATATACAAACTCCGAGACTGCACTACAGTGCCAAAAATGGCAAAGTACCGAAGCGTCCAAGTGCATTCTTTCTCAGGGAAACAATTTGCTTACATGCCGTTTCGATATTTTACAGTTTCGGTTTTGTCAGTTCGACCAAGACGCATTCAAAAGCATGCATCTTCGGTCTGCTGATAGCAACCCTTAAGATACACTATATATTACGTAACACCTAGTGCCATCTCTTAACATCACCCTTTCTACATAGTTTTTCATAGCCTGTCATAGATCATTGCACAATATTCATCATGCACTACATCTAGGGAAATCACTTACTATTATATTCTCTGCACGTCCTCTTAAGCTGTACCATGTATCATCACATTTATCTTTCATTATTCACTACAGATCATGTAAGGACATCACTTAATGCCACTATCTCTGCATATCCCCTTATACAATATCATAGATCATCATACTTAATATACATTGTGCAATACTAATAGGAACCTCACTTTTAAGTACACTCCTCCACATTCTGTTATGCCATAGTACATAGGTTCATAGGTTCATAGGTTCATACTAGGCTATCTGCCCGAGGGCATTTACAAGCCTAGCCCATCGTTTTGTGGCTTACGCCACCCCTTTAGTATGGGGAACTATACCCATTATTTTGCTCTGCCTCTGTCGAGCAGTGACACTGAGGTAATCCCTGGGGTATATCTGCGATCTCCCATCCATTGGTCAAGATTTCTCTTGAACAAGGCCAGCGAGGTGCTCTGCCTCACATGTACCAGGATTTTGTTCCACAGCATAGGGAGTCTTTGGGTGATGAATCTATCCCTCCAGCACGTCCTATTAATAGCCGTGTCGAGGTTTAAGTCTCCCGCCCTTGTGGCTCTGATGGATCTAGATTTTTTGAGGTGAAGCATATTCATCAAATCTGGGTTTGACATGGCCTTGTATGTTAGGCAAAGGTCACCTCTGAGCAAGCGGTAAGCGACTGAATAGAGCTGGAGTTCTTTCAGTCAGGCAGCATAGGACAGATTTTTGAGACCTTTTATCCTTTTGGTGGGGAACGTTTGTGGCCTCTCCAGCTGCTGCAAGTGTCGGGTCAGATACATCCCGAATGGGGCATTGTACTCAATCATTGGTCTGATGAGTGATGAGTAAAGGGAGACTATGACCTCCCTTGATCTAGATGAGAATCCCTTCATGATAAGGTGGGCAATGTAGAAGGTCTTCCTAACTACTTTAGCTACATGGGTGTCGAATGACAGACTACTATCAACCTGGGTCCCCAGGTCCCTGATAGCTTCTTCTGTGCTCAGTGGATTGCCACCTATTTGGTAGCTAGGGGTAACCTTGTTTTTCCCAAAGGGTATGACTATGCATTTTTTGGCATTTAACTTCAGGCCGTGGCTCTGGCACCAGTTATCCGTTTCTGTGAGACCCTTCTGAAGGATATCATATAGTCACATTTAAGCGTCCTACAGTACATAACATGTAGGGACTTAACGTAACACCACCCTCTCTGCACATTCTCTTGTACAGTATCAGAGTTCATCACACTTAATACATACCAAACACAGAAAGTGTGAAACTCCAATAAAAAGTGTTTACCTGGCACCTCATTAAACAGCTCTCCATGGAGGATAACATTAAAGCACAAAAAATTACTTTATATAGCAAAGAAAAAAGGAAATGTTCTTGAATAAGTTAATTGGAGTTTTAGTTGTAGAGGAAGTATTTAAAAAGCACAACATTTCTTTACATAATAAAATATTTTTTTTAAGTTTAATGCTTTGCTACCTGATGGTCTTAATTATTGTCATAACTGGAGAGATTTATTTTAATCAGATGGCTGATGTAATGCATTGTGATATCATTTCCCTTTTTCTTTACTATATAGAATAATTTTTGGGTGTTAATTTTTATCCTCCCTGGGGAAAGCTGTTCGCAAATGTGCCAGGGGAATTAACACTGTTTCATGGAGTTTTGTAATTTCTTTATTATTTTTGAGTTTTGTACTCCGTCACAACACAAACAGGAGTATCACTTAACAGTGCGTTCATTTACATCCTGTTTTAGCATAGCACATATAAACACGCTCAACATGCACATTAAATTGCATCTGTAGACATTAATTAACCATGGAATCAACATTCGTCTTATGTCATACATCACCATAATTCATAGGTTGGTACTAGGCTATCGGCCTATACAAGCCTAGCCATAACAAGTCCCTGGATATTTCTTCCCACAATATTTACTTCCCTAGACCCCTGTCTAGCAGGGTGACTGATGTGATCCCCGGGGTGAATTTCCTATCTCCCATCCAATCGTCAAGGTTCCTTTTGAAGAGGGCCAAAGAGCCACTCTGCTTGACATGTATGGGCAGTCTATTACAGAGTCTGGGGAGTCTCTGGGTCAGGAACCTATCCCTCTAGCATGTTTTGTTCATTGTGATGACAAGGTTTAGATCCCTGGACCATGTGGCTCTGAGGGATTGGGATTTATTTAAGTCTAGCATGTCCAGCAGCTCTGAGTTTGACATGGCCTTGTATGATAAGCAGAGATCACCTCTGAGTAGACAATATGTGACAAAGTATAGCTGGAGTTTTTTAGACGGTCAGCATAGGGCATCTGCTTTAGGCCTGTGATTCTTTTAGTGAGGTATTTCTGCAGTCTTTCCAGTTGTTGCAGATGTCTTGAGATGTACATACCAAATGGGGCACTGTATTCTATAATGGGTCTAAATGAGGGATGAGTACAGTGGGACAATGACCTCCTTTTTTCTGGATGAAAAGCCCTTAGTGATGAGGTGTGCCACATAGAAGGATTTCCTGACTGTCGTGGCAATGTGGTTATCAAAGGAGAGACTACTGTCCACCTGTGTCCCTAAGTCTCTTATCACACTTTCAGTGTTTAGTGTACTGCCGCCTATGTGGTAATTCATGGGAGCATGTTTTTTCCCAAAGGGGATAACTATACATTTCTTGGCATTGAGCTTGAGCCCATGGCTCTGGCACCAAGCATGTGTTTCTGTAAGGCCCTTTTGTAGACTATCCACATAATTTGGGGATTCAATAATGGCTCCCAGTTTGCAGTCATCTGCAAATTTAGTCCCTTAGTGTAGTAGATGACAAGAGCGGTCCCAGGACTGAACCCTGAGGTACTCCACTTATCACTTGTCTGGAGTTGGATTTGGAGTCAGCTGGTTTTACAGTGTGGGTTCTGTAAGTAAGCCAATTGGCAACCCATCGAGTGATGTAGGGATTAATGCCCAGCTTAGTAAGTTTATCTATGATTCCAGAGTGGGGGATGGTGTCGAAGGCCTTGGTAAGGTCCAGATAGGCTGTGTGGACCGCCTTACCCTCGTCCACAGCTCTAGAGACTGATTCAAAGAAGTCAATCAGGTTCAGGAGACAAAATCAGCCCTTCACAAACCCAAACTGGGTAGGGTCCAGTGTTTGAAGGTTGCCAATGTCTTTATTTTAAGTTTCATGATAATACGTTCCATGGCCTTGTAGATCAGGCTCATCAGACTGATTGGGCAGTAGTTCTCAGGATCCAAGGTGGATCCCACCTTGTGGAGTGGGATAACTGTCTCTGTGTGCCACTCAGTGGGCACGAAGCCTGAGGTGAGGCTGATTAAACATGACACTTAGGTGAGGTGCCATTTCATTTTGTAGTTCATGTAGTACACAGCCCGTGATGTCATCTGGCCCCATGTATTCTGTATTCTTAGCTTTGGAGAGTGCAGTTTTTACCTGTGTGGCTGTTATTACTGGAATTTGGCAATCTTTCAGTATTGAGATGGACCCTTTAGAGGATGAGAAGGAGGTGAAGTTGGCACTTAATCGATCTGCCAGGATATTGGCAATATCCTTGGGATCAGTTTATTTAATGCCATTCTGTTGTAGCTCAGAACAGATCTGAGCATTGCCATTTAGATTCTTGACATAGCTATAGAATGTCTTGTGGCTGTGTTTGGAATCTTTGGCAATTTTATTTTCGTAACTAGCTTTGGAGGATTTTATGAGGGATCTCAGCTTCTTACTGAGGGTGGTAAGGGAGTTTTTTGCATCCTGGGATTTTCCTCTTTTCTGCAACAGCTTCTTCCTTTTGTTGTAAAGTTTGTTTATGGCAGGGGACCACCAGATTGGCTTCCTTTTTTTGGAGGAGAGCATCTTGGTTCTATTTGGGATGGCACGATTCATGCACGAGTGGATGTACTCATACAGTGCCTTAGTGTAGGATTCAGCAGTCGAACTTTCAGTTCCCGTCTGCATGGGTATCATGAAGTTTGTCACTTCTGACTTGAGTAGCATGAAGTTGACTTTGGAGATGTTTTTTATGGAGGTTTCCTTACTTGGGGGGTGGAGGAGGGATGTGGATGTCAAGGGTGATTAGCTTATGGTCAGACCTGACCAACAAGGGGATGACCATAGGTGTGGAGCATCGATTTCCCATGTTGGTAATGACCAGGTCTAGGATATTGGAGCCCCTGGTGGGACTATGGATTAGTTGATCCAGGGCATTGGAATTTATGAATTCCAAGAACTGTTGGGCAAAGGTGTTGGTACACAAGTAGTTTTCCCAGTTAATGGCAGGGTAATTAAAATCACCCAGTAGTAGGGTGTTTGGTTGTATCTTAATATTTTCCAGTATGTTTAGAAAGGTGTAGTGAGTATCTTGGGGCATGGTGGGGGATCTGTAGCAAGCTACAATTTGGATTGCAGTCTTACCTAGTGTTAGTTGCACCTGGAGAATGTCCGATGCATTGTGTTGGGCAACTAGATAATACACTATAATCCTTTCCATCCTTGTATACTGTAAGACACATCCCGTGATTCTTGTGTATCTTACACAGTGTGTCTGACCGCACTGTGTGTACCCCTTTAGTGTGCCACATACCACTACATTTATTAGTCACTCTGCACCACATCTACAAACATCACCATGCCGTGTGTACATCATCTTAGGCTATACCGCACTTTGTCACATGTAGCATACATCATTCACAGCACATAGTCATCAGTTGCTTTTATGATGTGCTGCATGTCACCATGCATAGATTCATCATAATCCACATCCTTGGATACCCCGTACTGCCGCACTGTTTGCATTTCACACATCACTTTACTTAACGTACATCTGTACACCACATCGGTGGATATCACTCATACCACATTTATTTATTTTTATTTTGAATTTCTTAACTGGGGTAGAGCACTGATCCCATTGGACCCATTTCATTCTCAGCCTGGGAAAACACAATAGATATGTGGCATTATATACAGAGTAAATGACAAAATGCAATATATACATATACATATATACTGTACAAAGTGAATACCGTAGTTGGCTTGAAGGTAAAAACGTAATAGATAAATGACATTATATACAGCATGATTTGAAAAAAATATGGTATATACATGCATTATATATAGAATGGCATCAGAGTTGCCATGCTGAAAAAATTATATTCAAAAGTAGTCAGATCTAGGTATGTAGACAGAAGAAGGAAATGAGGTTACGTTATATTACCAGAGAGATGGCAGGTACATTTTCTTAGAGCTTAAAATGTGCTTTTATTTATGAACTGAAAACAGGGCAAGAGGAATGATCTTTAAGAAAAGAAGGGAGAGAAATATTGCATTAGAAATCCTTTATATGTATCACACATCACACTGAATATATATGTCATACACCACAAATAGAGCCATCATTGTATACCATATTCTCAGCATATCCTGTTATTCCAGACATCAGCACATTTGACAGATGCCATGCACAACTTATAGGGTCATCGTTTAACACTGATGCTCTTACATTTATATCATATATCCCATTGTATATCCATATATCCACATCTAGGAACATCAGTTAGCATGACACTTTCTGCACATCCTGCTATGCTGTATGACACATCGCCAGACTTCACATTTATTCTAGATAATATCTAGGAATAGCATTCAGCACCAGACTCTCTGCACATTCTGCATCATATAACATCACACTACAACATGGCATACTGTTGTATCCCACTGCACAGACCATTTCCACCGCACATTCATACCACAACACAGTTATCCATATAACATTTCTTTAATGATCTATACTAACACATACATCCAAGGTTGCCATGTAATCAGTGCATGATTATTAAAAACAAAATCATCCTGATGAATATTCCTCAGATAAGCATTTAAGTTTGTACAAACACCAGCACAGTTGTTGGACTTCACTGATAATCTTAATTGTATAATATGTTCTGGCAATACATGGTAGTAGGACATAGCTAATTTGTATTTTACCCAAAGTGGGTGGGGGGTGTTTGACCACAAAGGCATTGAATGAGTGACTAAATGACTCCTCCCAGACACACACAAACACACTGTGGGTGGGGGAATTCAGTTACCCATGACACTACCATGGTGTATAGAAATTATAGCTTGCTAGCATATTGCAGTTATAAAGTAGCATTATTTAAAGCAACACTCCGTACTTTTATAAGCAGTTCTGTTGCAGTGTGAACTTAGTTCGCTGCCCATCTTCAAGCACAGATGCAGGTCAATGGAAACAGCTTTAAGATGTACTGCTCATGTGCACACCCATATAAGCTGTGTTTGCAATACATTGCTTTATTCTCTGTAGGTGCCTGTTTGCACTGCTCATGTGCACACCCATATGTGTTGTATTTGCAGTACATTGCTTTATTCTTAGTAGGTGCCTGTTTGCACTTTTAGCAGGTGCTTCTAAAGTCCCTGTATTTGAAAAATAAATTGAGAAGGTTTTCATGACATAAAAGATAGACATATTTTGTTTCAGCACTACTGATCAGCATATTAATTAAATAACTCTAAGTATTTTTATCTTTCATTTTATAAGAAAAAAATCAGTTTTCTAATTAAAAGGAGAAAATAAAGTTAGTGCCAATTTGTTAAACTGTTTTGGTAGTGCAATGATCCATGTTTCAGCCCAGCTATTGAATGTTTGTTTAGAATATACAAGGTTTTACCACTCAGTCGGAGTGCAGCAAACTTAATTGGGAGTTTCTAATCGCATGATACAAACTTATGGGTTTAATAATGCATTGTCCTAAAATGTTACTCAGGTTGGATTTAGAAACTATGAGTATAACTATTTATGATGATTGTATGATATCGAGTTAAACATTTCTTGATGAAACTTGCTACTTGTCAATATTTCACTCATTTTCTAGATTCTTGATTTTGTTTTCTTGAATGAAGAAAATTAATGGATAATATAAAATATTAAGTTGTGAGACCTGTGTAAATCCCACAATAAAACGTGTATGTATCATTGTGTGTGTGTGTGTGTGTGTGTGTGTGTGTGTGTGTGTGTGTGTGTGTGTGTGTGTGTGTGTGTGTGTGTGTACGTGTGTGTGCGAGAAGAAGGAATTTGCCCTTGGCATAACATATGCCTTCTTTGTCTCCAGCTGCAAACAATAGACTCAAACATCTATATGAAGAGACAGCTTGTTTTCTTTGTTTGTATTAAAACTGCAGATTCCAAGTCTCATAGCAACGGGTATTATGGGTGACTTACCAAGTAATATTTATTCTTAATTAGACCGCATTGCATTTGGAAAATGAAATGGCTATCAGTTACAGCAGTTGAAATATAACAATCTCCTTAGAAAAAAGGCTTGCAGCAGGAAAAAATATTTTATTCATTTCAGATTCAGAGTTGTGTTTCCTGGCTGTTGACTTGTAAAAATAACATTCCCATAGAAGTACAACTATTGTATGTATTGAAGTATATTAGTTATAGTATCCTTGTAGAGAATGCAGTGATTTGTGTAAATATTCATATAAAAGCAGAGCTCTAATAATTATTGAACTGAAAATGTTGGTTATAATGTAATCTGAATATAAATGATGTCTTGAAATGTAACTTGAAAGGAAATCTGTTTTGCTAATGTTTTGAAAAGTTACATAATGCTTCTATGTCCCGGTCATGGCTGAAGAGTCTTTGGACCAGTTGATTTATATGGTTAATAATGTTAAATAAATACATAAACTATATTTAATTTGTATACATTATACAGAACAGTGAAGTATCAAATAACAGTTTGTGCAAATGCTCACAGAAGCACAGAATTGAGAGGCAAGCAATGAGCGCTTGGACCACTTACACTGTCCATTTTCCAAGGGAATGCATAAACTACACGTGCTACTTAACTAATTCTTTCTTCTTCCTCAGCCCATTTAATAATCTCTATGAAAGACTCTAGAGCACTGACAGGTAAAATGATTTGCCCAGTGTCACACCTGGTGAGGGACAATTGAGGGATCAGAACCCATTATTACAGGATAAAGCTCATTAGTAGCTTGTTGTTTAACACTGTGTGCTAGACTTCCAAACTGACCTTTCACAAAGTAAATGCATGAGTTATGGCTGTCAGAGGTCTGTTGTGAAATATGTTTCCTTCAATCTTTGAGTTATTCTGCACATACTTCACTCTGCTGACAGTACCACTATTGAACCTGTCCACCACACTAAACTGCTAGGTGTTGTAGATGATGACTTAAAGTCTGATCTCCATGTTCGACAAAATATAAATACCCACGAGAAACGTGGCATACTTTACAGAAACAAACACTCCCTAAATGTCTCAACCAAAATAACCCTTGCCAAAACTTTCTTTCTACCCTCCCTGCTTTATGGTACCCCTATACTTACCAACTTACAGATCTCCACTAGATCCAAAATGGAACAGTGCTACAACAAAGTGGCCAAGTTTGCCACCAACTCAAAAACTAGAACTCACCACTTTATATCATTACAAAAACTAAACTGGGTAGAATTCCCCAATCAACTACTGTATGTCCAGCTGTTAACATTCCACAACATGGTCTATAAACCCCTAACTTATCCAGCTCTGAATAACATCAAAACCCAAATAGAACCCTCAGGTCTGAAGAAAAGAAACTTCCCACAATTTCCAAACCCTCTAAACCATCTGGACAGAGCCTATACTATTACTATGTTGCTAAAGCATGGAACTCACTCCCACTACCAATAGGAAGTATTTCTAACCTAATAGCTTTCAAAACTTCCCTAAAACAGCACGTGAACAACTCTTGGCAGTTCCCATGCACTGATCTGGGCTAATTTCTCCTTCACTCTTTCACTCCCTCTCTCTTAGAATCCCTCCTTCTTACTAATCTCTCCTCCCACTCTCCTACAACCTCCCTCGCACTATCCCTCCCTACATCTAATCTCCCCTCCACTCTCTCCCTCCCCCTCCCTCTTTCTATCCCTCTCCCATCTAAGTGTCTCCTCATCTACAACCCTACCTAAAAAAAAAAAAAATTGTCAAAATAATATGTATGTTTACCTTCTATTATGTAAATAGGATTGTCAACTGCATATATATAATGTACACCTCCTATGTAAAAATGTTGAGTCATCTGCCTCATCACACTGCATCTATTATTTGTATTTCTAATTCACTGTTATTGTTCTTTCAATATTGCACTTCACTGCTTATAATGTTTACTATATCTTTTTTATCCCGGAAGAGTTTTGCAGGACTGCAAACATCATTCCCAATGGGCACACACCAATTATGTGTGTGTACAGTGACAGTATCTTCTTGTTTCCTGCCATTGATATCTGTCCTTTTATCCCAATATTCCAACAACATTTGCTGTTGCTGCTGCTCTCTTGCACTGCTTACTTACCTCTAAGTCATGTGATGCCACCACGTCTTGTCCCTCCTTTGTTGTTAAAACTATTTCTGCTTAATGTGTTGGTTCCTTTCCCAAACTCTTATTTTTAGCTTCATTTTGTATACTTTTAACCATTCTTTCACTCATTTCCTCCAGACTTGCATTTTCTTCTTTTTAGCTTTAATAACACTTTCTTGTGCATCATCCCTTTTGTATGATTTTGTGAAACCAACAAAAAGGCAAACATTTTCTTCTAACCTTACTGGAGTGTTATACTCTTGTGCTGTTTCAAATCCCAAAGTGCTACTTCTGATTTTTTTTTTTTTTTACCAGAAAATGCAGTCATAGATAGACCTCAGCTCAGTGTGAAAACAAATACTCATAAAAAAAAGAGCTGCAAACTTGTCTCTTTGGGTAAATTTCAGTAACTGGCTAGTAAGTGCACTGCCTGGATGCCAGCAAAAAAGAAATACAGACAATCTGAAATAAAATCAATCCCAAAAGGTGAGGAGAAAACACTGACAGGAAAAAAGCAGTGCAACCTCTAGCTCTGTAGAAAGACATGACTTCCATTAACCTAGAGGAAAAAATAAGTCTAATGTCCTCAGAGGTGATTAAAATGTGAAACACTGAAAGAGTATATCAACTCAAATAAAAGGCTGGAGACAAAAATGGAAGAAGCTTTAAACAGATATTCAGATAAGGTGATAAAACTGCAAAAATTGGAGGTCAAAATGAGGAAAAGGCTGTCTGAATATGAAGCTGCTCAAGAGGAGATGTTTCAAAAAATAGAATTAGAAGACAAGAGTATGTAGGGACAACTTGAGATTTTCTGCTGTACCATGGAAGCTGGAAGGAACAGGCAGTATTAATTTTATGGAAGCACAAATAATAAACTGGACTGGTATTCCACAGCAGGAGCTGTTAATTGAAAGAATGCATTGTGTGCATGCTCCAAACTTGGCCTTGAGAAAGCAGCCCTGACCTTTAAAATAAAAAAAAAATGCAATCCTACAAGCAAAAAGAGTTAATTCTGACAAAAGTGTGGCAGAAGGTCAAAGTACTAAAAGTGGGAGACAGGGCGTTTATAGAAAATGATTACTTGCTGTATACCAGACAGAGGAGTAGTAAATTTATTCCACTAATCAGGAAATGTCGAGAAGCAGGCATGAGATTCAAGCTGCTATCCTCAGCTATTTTCAGAATATATTTTCCTTGCGGGCTAAATAATTTTTGATGCAGAACATGCTAAGGAGGAAATACAAAAATGTGTCCAACAAAACGTGAGCTATCAAACAGTAGGAGATTCTGCTGCTTGTTCTGGTAATAAAGCCCATGGAGAGACTGTGTCAGTGAAACCTTTTCCAATGTTCCAAAGGGAATGTATGAGAGACAGAAAAAAGCACTAAGAGTCGAACAGAAGAACTGGGAATATATTGCAAATATAACCAAATACTGGATTTAGGATACGGAGATCCAGAGGAAGAAAACCAGCAACTCCAAAATTGACAAATAAATGGGGAATTACAAAGCATTAATTATATTTGTGAAATCTGACAGAACAGAAAACCTGGAAATATCGGACAACTTATAGGGGACTCCAAAGCATATACCCTACTTCATGTCATTGATGTTTTTAAGAACATTTAGGAGAGGGAAAGAGGAAGGAAAGAGTTAACTGAAAGTAAAACAAATTTTTGTTCTTAACAGTAGTATTTTGGCAATGTATGACATAACCTGCATACTATATAGTAAAGCTTTCTGATTTATTTTGAGTGCAATAGAGATACTAAAATAAACAGGTGCCCCTGTTCTTTTCCTCATTTCTTTCTCTCTTCTTGTTTAGTTTTAAGAAATGTAGCCACTGCAGTGTTAAAAAGTAAGAAAAGTCTGGACAACAAAAATGCATGATACAATAAAAATTGATATGCTTTTTCTTAGCAATGCATACAGGAATGACTGGATTAAGGCCCTTGGCTTGATCTAGTAACAAGTTTTTAGGGACAGCAAATTAAAAAGAACACTGAATGTAATAAAAAGTTTTCCTCTAACAAATAAATGAGTACTTATAGTAGAGGCAACTGTGTACCTGGTTCTCATGTCTCTATGGAGACCATCTGATAAGGGGCAATAAAAACAGAATGCTTCTTTCTTTCTATGGCTTTCTTTCATGGTTAGGAGGTGATGTTTTCTGAAAGCATTCACATATTTTTTCTAATCTGAAAGAGGACTAAAGATAAAACAAAAAAGCACTTAGTGGAAGTAGAAGCACAGGCTGTACCATGAGTCTTAACATGAATAACCTTCCTTGTAAGCTAATCCATGTCTCTGAGTTTGGCTGGCAGTCTGAGACAATTGTTCCTATTAGGAGGGTTAAACTTCAATATTTGAAGATGTACATGGTTTTGGCTGTTAGTATTAAGTTAATAGGTTTTAGTGGTATTCTGTGTGGGTGTTTTTTTTTTGTTTTTTTTTTTTTGAGGGTTTTCACTAAAACAAAAAGTTTTGTAAGATGTGACATAGATTCAAATGGATATGACAAGAAACAACTATATAAAAGATCAACCTGCTAAACATTGGCGTATGCATGTGACAGAAAAGCTGAAACTAAACAGCTTTTTTAATGTTTAGTTTCAGCTATTAAAAAAGCTGTTAGATGTAACAGGTGGAAGTAATAACTTCTTAACATAATGACAGCACTTTCTATATTATCTTTAAATGTAAATGGTCTCACAGATATATGCAAAAAAGAAAGAGTAGAACTATATTAAAATATAGAGTGCAAATTGTTATACTACAAGAGATGCTTTTGGAAAGAACTGAGCATGTTACAAAGAAAGGATTTCAGGATGTTTATTCAGCAGAATATCTGTGACAAAGGAAAAGAGGCATACTTAACTTGCAAGAGGGGAAAAAAAGATAATGGTAGATATGTAGTACTAAGGGGCTACTAGCAAGGTAGAAGGATTACACTGGTATGTATTTATATTCCACCTAAAACTGCTATAATGGAGCTTAAGAAAATTCTGGGAGAAATAATCAGCTTTCAGCAGGGAATATTACTTACAGCTGGGGACTGGGATTTGATTTGCAGCAGTGAAGGATGTATCAGGGGTTCAGAAAGTTAAATATAACAAAAGAGGGTAGATGTTTGAAGAAATTTATGAAACTATTTGACATGGAAAAGGTGAATTTGGCAATAGGAATTCAGAGTGAATTTACATATTATTCATCAAGGTACAAAAACTGGGCTAGACTAGATATAAACTATATTTCACAGAAACATTTGCATTTAATTGAAAGTTCTGATATGCATCCAATAACTATTTCAGATCACTTGCCAATAATTATAATAAAAATGCAGGATAATGATATGCAAAATTAGACACTGGTGCTTTCCCACCTATCTGTTAAAAAAGAGGAATTTAAGGAATGGATAGTGGAAGTTATTTAGGCATTTTTAGGGAAGATTGAAATTTCTTCTGAAAATATGGCTTGGGAATGGGATAAAATTAAAATGGAGTTTTAAAAATGGGATGGAAACAAAAGAGAGAGGGGGTTAAGAGGTAACAATAATTATTTAGAGGGACTGGCAAAGGTTAATGTATTGCAGAATAGGGGAATCCCACAGAACAAGAAGAGGAGCAATTGCAGAATGCTAAAAAAAGGGATTACCTTGATTAATATACCTGAGTTTAGAAAGACTGCTGTTAAGCAGCTGTTTTTTTTTGAAAACTGCAGAGCAGAAAAACTTATCACAACAACTCAGGCAACAAAGTAGGAAGGGTTGTTGGCAACCTTAGGACTGACAATGACTAACTGACAATAACCAGACAGATTATAGGTGTATAATGTTTACAACTAAAAATATGCCTTTAGCTGTATAAATATGGTTGCTTATGTCATTTGTGATAATTTAATAAAGATATTGTTTAAAAAAAAAGAAAATGGTCATCGTCTAGAATTTTAAGAGACAGCGTCTACTTAAGTTCTGTTGTAGCTGAAAATGACATTTTGTCCTGCTACTAAAGCGTGATACTGCTTGTATTCTGCAATTAAATATGGAAACATTTTTTACCACAATTTCTTAAATTTGATAACTCTAAGTAATGATGCTTATGACAATAAAGGTGTTCTTGGTGGTTGCTATTAGCTATGCTTCTGTATGAGACTATGCTTTGTTAAATAACTATCCATCTACAACCCCTTTTTCCAATTTTTGCACATAATGTTTTTTTTCTAATTTATAATAGTGTTGTAGCTGTAGTCTAGGACTTTTGTAAAATTAGATGTGTCACACTAGTCTCTAAATGCCTCCTCCTTGGAAAGGAGAAAGTCATTACAGTAGTATGACTGGTCAAAGTAGGTGACTTTAAATGTCATGAATGCTAGCAATTCCAATACTTTTTGGAAGCTCTGGATCGAAGTGCCAGCTAGGTACTTCCACTCAATTTATTATGGATAAAAATTGCATGGGTGTTTGATTTCATCCTAGCTCAGACAGACCACCTTGTGACCTGTACTGTTCTCCCACATCACAACCATTATCACCACTGATAGACCACATATCACCACATTCCAGGTGGCACCTAGTCTATACATAGGCCACCATTCACGCAACTGTAGTCTAGGTGAGGCCATTCAAATATAATCAGTCTATACAGAGCATTCCTATTTTCCTGATAACTTGAAGGAGGTTACCCGGCAGTTCATGAAATGTATTATAATACCTTAAAGTAAAATTTAATGAGACTAATACAGTTTTTTTCCTCTAGGTGTATGTATAAATTTGCCACAAAACAGTGGCAGTCATAAGACATTTGATCATCCCCCAAGGTATGATTATGGATATTGGGTTATCTCTTTCAAAAACAAACTAAACCAAAGCTCAGTCCAGGCAGTAAAAATTTCAAACCAGGAAATAATAGCCAAAGCAAAGTCATCAGGGAAAAATGCTCCATAAATATAACAAATGAAAAGTTTTTATTCACAAAAGGTTGAGTGCTTTTGTCAGTGTAAAGTAAAATAAAATTAACTTCACCATCTCTTTTAAAAATCTACAGGCCCCATCTATGGTTATTCCATAATGACCTGCAACTAAAACAGCAACAACATTTAGACAACAAGGCTAACATTACCAATAATGCCTCACTGTCACCTGCATCAGTAAATGCCTACAGTTTATTGGTCAATACTTGCCATAATCCTCCATAGAATACAAAGTCTGCAGGGTTGCTCACATAGACTTATTGAAAAAGAATACTCATAGCACCATAGTAATCACTCAAATCTGTACCAGGTGCTAACAAGACAGGAAAATCATGAATCTTTTTTGAAGTTTTACAGCTAAAGGTAATGTGGGGTAAGCCTTTTTTTTTTCACTCAGACCAGCTTGCTAGTGTCGTCCATCACAGGTGTGGAGGAATGAGACATTCACAAAAACAAAAAGTAAACTAATTTCCAGATCCTGGTGGACTACCTCTGAACTCTACATGGCTTCCTCCAAGAAGCACCCATCCTTTTTCATAAAGGCTTTATCCCAATTTTGAAGAAAGAGGAAGTTCCTCCTTCATGGATGTAAGCATGCTTAACTCCAAATATTAAAGCCAGGAAACACACTCCATTGCATCCATTTTTCAGTCTGTCTTTACAACACACACTATAAGCTTTACATCATCCATTACTCCGATTTGTTTATGAACGATGATCTGTATGGCTTCCATATTTGACTGTGTGCAAATGGCTTTAAACAGCTTAGAGTTAATGCATTTCTGACCTTCCAGTAATCATATTTGCACTGGATAATGAAAATACTTTTGGCAGTCATCTAGGTCTGTACTACTTCCCTTTCCATTGCTGCTGTTTCCCTGACAGATTTATTATTGTTATGCACAATGTGTATGAAGACTCCTTAACTCTATGAACATTCATTAATTATAGCGAAGATAGGACAGTATTTGTTACAGACTACAGTCTTTGGTAGTGGCAACCAACAGAGCTCAACCATATCCCTGCCTATAGTGTAGAACAATGTGCAGATTCAAACTCTAATACAGTCCTTCCCTTTGAGGTTTGGAGCGAGGCTGCTGTATTATTCAGGAGTTATCTTGTGTTTCACTAAGTGATATATGACTCCTGTATTAACCCTTAAAAGTATTGCAAAAATACACTGATGACTGGTTGATGCCACCACCCTTTTTTTGTTATCAGAAATCAGGTATTCTGAGACCTGTTTATTATCCAAGTACATACACTGAGAATGATGCACTTTGGTGTGTGTGTGTGTCTTTCGGCTTTTCCCGGTTAGGGGTCGCCACATCGCCACAGCAGAACTCCAGTCCGCTAATGATTGGCAGTAGAGTTTTACGTGCTGGCTTGCCGGGCCTAACGCACAACCTTCAACGAAGTAACGCCCATTCATGCATGTCATCACACAGTAGACGCTCTAACTGAGAATCGAACGGGCAACGTCTAACTGTGAGGCGACAACGCTACCACAGCACCATCACCACAACAGAATGATGCACTTTGGTAATATTGTAAAAGTAGTACAGTTGTATCAGGGGGTACCTCTGGAAACCACTGCATCCAGAAATATCCTCAAGTTTACACTATTTATTAAACAGAATTAGAGGTGGTGCTTTTCCTACATCCTATTGAATATGCTGCTTGGGTGACGGTTATCAAACCTTTGGTGACCTGGATTCATTCTATTCATTTCCCTCAGCAGAAGAGTAAACTAGTTCATTTACTATATCATATAGAGTATAGATGAGTTATGAGCCTTCAAAACCTATGTATCCACCCATAACACTACCTTAAGTGTTACACACACCTGTACAACATAATGTAGCAACAATCAGGTGAATTAACTCAGCAGCCAGCTAAGGACTGACATTTTAGGATTCCATGCAATAAATAAAGGAATTTGCAGCAGTGAGTCCCTCTCTTTTGCCACTACTTGCTTCTAATTGGCTAGTTCAGATGCTCAGGATAGCTCCATTTTGAGACTGATCCTCTTATTCTGTGGAGATGTGTATCTTGAACTTTTCTGATATATCAGAGTCTGATTATTTGCTGTCTTAATGATGGCTTGCTAATGTTTGGGCTCTCCTGTGCATAGAAAAATACTGCAAACTAACGCCAAAAAAACTTATAACAATGCTAGGAATTCTCCTGTCAGAGTTCCTGTTATATAGCTATGAGTTGTACAATAAGGGCTGATGAGCATAGAGAAGGTTCTGTCTTCCTTTTATGGCCTACTTCAAGACCTCCTGGTATTTTTTCCAAGGAATTGGTGATTTTGTTGTGGATATTAAAGGATTTAATTCACTAAAGAAAACAATGTGGATATTGACAACTCTAGCCAAAGTCAACTCATCCTCACACTGACAGATTTATGCTTGAAAAATGTTATATATGGTTATCTACACTCTTCATTAGCACTCTTGAATGGTGCTTGCAGATGCATATGCAAAGGTGATGTTTTGGGCTCTTGGGAATACAACTCCTATTAATGTACTTCTTTGACGTGCATGTAGGAAGAAACTGCAATTATGTCTCGGGCATGGCTTGTATCTTGCAGCTTCCATAGGACTTACAGAATTAATTCTGGATTATAGCATCCCTACTAAAGGCAAACAGCTACTGCATACTGTAACGCCCCACCACTGGACCAGTAATCAAGGAATCTCAATCCTCACCACTAGTACCAGTGGGAGACGTACATTGGGAGGATGACAGGTGCACACTCAGTATTTCCAGCTGCAGCTCACTTCAAGTGCAATTTCCCTTAATAGCACACAGAGACCACAGTCAGTCCAGGGCTGGTTTCTCCATCTTTCTCCAGATCTCCAGTAAGACATCTCACTGGTACAGCTACAGAGTTGAGATCTCAGCTGAGCGGCTAAGCCAAGACCTCAAGCACCTGTCCAACCAGTGCTTCATGTCCCTGCCCAAGTAGCTGACACACATACACTTTGAGGTTTGATTTACATACAGACACACACACACACACACACCTGGGAAAGGCTGGCACAGGTTTGCTAGGTATGCCACCTTCTGCACAGGTGATAGGATAGTTTTCATTGCCATCAGCCAGCTCCTTATCAGCTACTTTAAGTCCCTTAACAAAGGGTGTCCAATGTTACTGTTAATTCAAATGGTAGTTTGACCAAGAGCAAGACTATTAGGAGTAGCCCACAGTGTCACCAAATAGATATGCAAGTACTCTCAGAACTTAAATGTCTCACAAATATCAGCCACAATGAAAGGTTTAAATGTATTTAATAATAAATAATAAAAGAACAAGAAAATAATCTGTATATAATCACAGTAACATCAGTGTTCAAAATCACAGGAAATATTTAAAACAACATTGCAGGACAGTCTCAAATAAAAGAAAAACATCTAAATAACATCTAAATTAAGCTTTGCTATATTCTTGACTATATCTAGAGAATTACTATATCCTAGTTAACTTACAGAGCAAGCAAGGCAGATGTGGTGAATGGGTCTTCCAGCTGATATTCTCAGGTCAAAGAAAATACAGAATATTCAGTCTCTCTCAGAGAGTTCTTAAATTAATATCTCAAAAATTACTGCTGGGATAGCTTGCAGGATGACATGACTTCTTGTCATCTGACTCGATCCCAGGTAAAATCCTCATTAATGCAGCCTAGGCTCCACCATAGTAATTTGGGATTTGGCTGGCTGGCTCCCTGTAACCATAGATCCCCCTCATGCTCTTCCTGCCTCCTACTGCCAATACTTATCACCACAACCTCCCTATCATGATAAGGTTTATTCATGTTAACATGGTACAGTTTGTCTCCCTGCCTACCAGTTCTATCATGTAGTTAACATCACTGACCTTCCTTACCACTTTGAAGAGTCCCTCCCTAGCTGCCTGCAGCTTGTTGTGTCTGAAAGGAATGAGAACCATAACCTGCTGCCTGACAGCATACTCTCTACTTTGAGCATTCCTGTCATACCAGACCTTTTTCTGCTGTTGGGTTTCTGCCAGGCTCTCCTAGGCCCTTGTCCTGAGATTTTGGACATATGCCACAACAGACTCCTTGTGGGATTCACACTAGCACTCCCGCTCATCATGAACCAAATCTAGAGGTCCCCTTACTCTATGCCCATACAGCAACTCAAAGGGTGAAAAACCTATTGATTCCTGGGGCACCTCCCTGTAAGTAAACAACAGATGGGGCAAATATTTGTACCACCCCTCTTAAACTGGTCTGCAAATGCTAGTAGCATGGTCTTTAGTGTAGAGTTCAACCTCTGTACCAGACCATTAGTCTGGGGGTGGTAAGGAGTGGTCTTTAGGTGCTTCACGCCACAGTGCTTCCACAGACAAGCCAGTAGATCTGACACAAAATTGGCAACCCAGTCAGTCAGTATTTCTTTTGGGAAACCTACCCTGCTGAAAATCTCTAACAAAGAATTTGTCACCTTTTCTGTCTCAATTGAGGACAGGGCCACCTCTTCAGGGTATCTAGTAGCATAATCTACTACCACTAGGATATACTTTTTCTCTATGAAACAGCATCTACCTGTGAAAATACATATCCAAGGTTATTCTTAGATCTAAGCCAGATCCTAAAAGTCATAAAACAATAAAAACACTTCCAAGACAATACAGTAAACCTCTAGTTCTAGACATTGTGTCTGTTGCTGCACTGAAACTGAAAGATGAAATCCTTTTATTATGTTGTCATAAAGTAATTTAATTTCAGCTATTTTTCCAAAGTTAACCTCTGGCATTTCAGTTTCCATTGTTAAAATATATACATCTAAACAGTTACAATACTGCAGGTACAATTCTGTTCTAATCCAGTAGGGTACCACTGTGGAAACATTTTTATTGCTCAGTACTTTACAAACCCTTTTCAACACACACTTCTGAACCAGCAGTTTGATATACACGCAACATACAGTTCCAATACATTTGTGACACAAGCAAATGAATCAAGTTGATATTCACAAATGACGTGTAATTATTTACAAAATTCCAGATAGCTGGGCTGGCAGTATCTCCTTTCATGATACATAATAGATTAAAGATGGCTGATAAGCAAATTATAAGTTTTCCAATTCAGAACAAGATTTCTGGAATATATTGGGCTGAAACTAGGAGAGAACTAATACCACACACTCAGTGGTAAAAATATTTGATATGATAAGCCCCAATTATTAATACATTTGCTCATTCATAGAATTCCAGAGCTGTTTCATATTAAACCTAGAGCAGTGATGGTGAACCTACGACACGCATGTCAAAGGTGACATGCCAATGTTCACCAATGCCTGAGTTACCAAAGAAACTGAATGAACAAAAATACAATAAATATGTGACCCTGCACTTATCTATTAAAACTCAGAAACAAAAAAAATCATTAATTGATGTTAATCAAATCAAATACAATGTGTTCCATATTTTTTTCAGTTCAGTTCAAAATTACTATTAAAAGTAGGGTAATTTGTTGGTGCACTTTTTTAAGCACAATTATGAGTACACATATAATTTTCTATATTATAAATCACCACTTTTTCTTTTACTTTTATCATATATAGCAGCACACATGATTAGACTAAATAAATAAATATGTAAAGAATTGTTTCTCTTTCATTTGGGGGGGTGACACCCCAGCAGAGTCAAGATAGGCATTTTCCAGATGTCTGATACGCCGTGCCCAAAAGGCTCATCATCACTGACCTAGAGTTTACACTCATCTGATTCTCTTACCCTTGTTACATGAAACGGTAGAGCACTGCTGTAAAAATGTATAGACTCTCACCTTTAAACTGGTATAATTTGTTGAAGGGTACTGCAGAGACCCAGTACCCCTTTGATTTGACTGTTCCATGTCTTTACCTGTTTGTTCAGTACCTGTGAAGATACTTATACTCTTTGCTAGCTTGCCCTTTTCCTTTTAAAAGAAATGTAATGCCTGCCTTTTGGAAAATGTCTCAATACTGCAGATACATACTCCAAGGTGTAAATGTCCCATTGTAAAAAGGAAGAAGTAAAAACTATAGTGTAGACAACGGAACAAACACAGGCACTCAGGACCTTAAAAAAAGTTTAATCCAGGTTTAAAAAAAGGTAAGTGCCTTCACCAAATGCTTCTTCAGACCATATGAAAAAAAACCTGCCCCATTCTCTCAATTTAAATATAGTCAAATGACCAATCAAACACCATAACTAATTAGTATTAAAAGAAACATGTTCCAGAAAAATAATAAAATATAAAATAGAACAAACAAAGGCTTTAAATATATATGCGGCATAAATAAGAAACAATATTCATGTATAAATAAGGGAAATACATACAAATAATTTTTTTATAATATATTAGCGGCAATATTAAACCTTCAGGCATCTAGCTTTTAATATAGGTTTTAGGGAGGCTTTCTCATTGAGACCCTTCCTTCCCCCTGTCAGCCCAAAGTCTAATGATCCATCTAACCTCTTTACCTTCAGTGCAGTTCCTAATGTCTCCTTCATGTATACTTGGTACAATACCATCTGTGGCCATGAACTTAAAAACATGTTCAATTCCTTTCGACATGACATGTTTATATACAGCATTGTCATTTGAAAGTGTTCTGATGCTATACAGGTGTTCCCTAATCCTATCCATTTTGCCTACATAATATGAAAAACATATCATGCAGTACGCTAAGTATACAACGTGTTCAGTGAGGCAGTCAGTAGAGACTCTAAAAACAAATCTTTGATCTGTATCTGGATGAATAAACTGGCCACTGTTGTCAATGTTTCTGCAATAATTGCATCTACCACAAGGGGTGTTGGTATGATGCTCATGAAGGGTATCAGTGTGTGTATCCTTAGGATAACACAACATTCTCTTCAGGTTCCGTCTGTTCTTAAAAAGAAAACAGGGGGAGTCACCCACAATCTTTCTTAGATCAGGATCAACAGTTAAGATATCCCAGTTTCTTCTAACCACTTCTATAACAGAACTGACATCACTGGTGTAATATAATGGTATTTTTACTTTCATCGCATTCTTATCAAGTATCATATTGATAACCACAGTTTCTGAATTAGAAAAGTAAGGGCTAGCCATGCTCTTCCTAAGTCCCAGGATTTCATCTAAGATCATGTCAACCTCTGAAGTACTATACCCCCTATCAGATAGTTGAGCCCTTAGGCTAGACGATTCTTCTTCAAAGCCATTATGAGACATTAAGTTTTTAGGTTTTTTAGATTTGGGTTTAGGTTTTAAATTTTTTCATATGGTCTGAAGAAGCATTTGGTGAAAGCACTTACCTTGTTTTTAAATCTGGATTAAACGTTTTTTATAGTCCTGAATGCCTGTGTTTGTTCTGTTGTCTATACTACAGTTTTTAAGATTTCTCAATAGTTTTACTCTGTAGTGCAGGAAGGTATTGGTCACTACTGCCCGACAACCTAATGAATCCTAAAAGGGTTGTCTAAGAGACTTTATGGGGACTTTTTATAATACTTTGCATCTGGATCATTTGCATGATTTCTCAAATGCAAATTGGGTTAGTAACTTAAACATCTTCCTCTGTCTAGAACGTCGGAACTATTCCTGCTTTCTACAGCTGGTCATTATAAACAATATATAAACATTTTAACAAATACAGTGTACTTAAAAAATCTGAGGAATAGTACCACGTAATATGGTTTTCATGCATAAACAACTCTTATAAGAGACATAGTTGTGAAAATAGGGACAGTTTCCTAGAAATAAGTATATTCTGCTACAGATACTGATTCTGGCTTAAATATCAAACTTCACTTAGAGTAAACTAAATGTATACCTTGTTATCAGGTAAAAAAAAAAAAACTTCTCATGTGATCTTATCTTTTTCCTACCTATATACAAATAAATAAAGGATAAACTTCACATACCTGTTAGATAATGACTTATTTTTTTGCATCCCTGACAGAAACTGAATAGCCTATCACATGAGTTTTTCAAATAAGCTTACTATTTCTGGCCTTCAGAGCTTTCACAAATACACTTCAAGGTTCTCAGCATCATGTTCCTGAAATTTCTGAAGCTCACAGTACGTGATGCCTGCTATTAGCTGTTTGTGAGACTGTGCCCTCTTTTTCATGTGTGTGGTTTTGTAACAAAAACTGCTTTTTAGTCTTTACTAATACACATTCCACTTCTCCACAAGAATGTACATATTAAATACCGTTTGCAAGACATTTTTTGGTTGCTGGTGCAGAACCAGTAATATTTTATAGTCCTGTAATGCATTACAACTAGCCATTCAACTTTTTTGTAAGGGCAAATATAACTACAAGCCACATTCCACATAGATGTTTTCCCACTGAGATCTAGACAAAGATGACAATTTACTGATGTCCCGTTCGAAAAAAAAGTTAAAACTAAACCATATTAAGAAACATCTGGTTATACCTGTTTCTACATTGTATTATGTATCCCAGCAATTTTTCCTGCTGTTTTCTCATGTTGCTTGCTTTCCATTAGATCATTTAATTTAATCATCACAAATCTGGTTACTTCTTATGATGTTACTTTTTTATTTTAACAGATGCATTACTTTGCATCAAATTTAAGCTGCCACGTTTCTAACCATGTATCTGAACTTTCCAAGCCTTATTTCAGCCTTTCTGTTTCCAAAATGAATCTTGTTGAAACTCTTGACATTGTTTTTAAACCTGTACAGACTTCTCTCCAGTTCTTTTGTGGAGTCACCTGTGAAGACATTATGGAGTACCAAACCTGTGATGTCACATTAGTGAGCCTCCTTTCTTTGAAGCAGGCTCTGACACTATCACTTTTTGAGCCTGCATCTTTACCAGTGTTTTACATGGCTTTGCAGCCTCACTACAATCCTCTGCAAAAATGTATCGGTCATTTGCCAGCTTTGTGTGTGTCTGCATTGACATGCCTTGCCACATTTTCAGAAGATCTTGTTCAGGTTTGATCTTCTGCTCTAGATATTGAGTCAGTAAACTTAGTGTACTGTGAAATAACCTTCTACTATCTCTGGGATTCTGCTACATTGCCTTTTAGGAATGCAGTTTTCTGTCTGTATTTTGTTCCCACAAATTCTAGACTAAATGCTAGTATGAAAGAAGGGGAGATGATAAAATGACATCATACTTTAAATTTTACTGCTGTGGGAAGTCTACTTGTTCAGTTGATTGCTGAAAGATTTTAGTTTTGATAACTATGTTATCTATTTTGAGAAATTGCCCATTTTCAAGAAAAGCTTTTGAAAGAAGACCAAACAAACATTAAAGCACAAGAATACAACAAATACATCAAAATATTTATAGTCTTAGCTGTAAATTAGAACTAGAAATGGCACCGAAGACAGTCTGAATATTTACAGTAGTTACAGTTGCAGAGTATGAACAGAAACTCCATGCTTGACAGCTGAAATCAACCAGGTGACTATTTTCTAGGAAAATAAAGCCTATGCTTTGTTAAGGCCTGGCATATTAAAAAGTGCTTGTATAGTGGGTGACTCAGGATGACTACACCATATTATATGCTACGTAATATTTCCTTTAGTTGTCTATAAAAGCTGTGATGGACTGGCATCTTATACATGAATGCCTTGTTCTTGTTGATGCCAACATAGGTTTCAGTTCCCCTGTGAACCCAAACAGGGTAAGTTAATTGTTTGTACACGTACTGTATTGTGATAACTTTCAGCTTGCAGATTCTTTCATGAGCTATGCTTAGTACTTTATTTTTATATTTTGTATATATTACTCTATAAGTGCTCTTTCCATTTAAATCTTTGATACTTTGATTAGTCATTGTGTTACAGTTTGTATATTTTCCTGTTGTATGCTTTGTAATAAACGTGTCATTTTATATTTTATTTATAAGCTTTTGCACTGTCGTCTGCATATGTCATTGGAAAAAATGGACTTTTTAATTTACCCAGTTAGCAAATATTTTATTTGCTTATTTTTTTCTTCTTTCCTGGTGGTGGGCTTGGACCATATGAGTCCATTTTAAGCCATGACCTTGTTGCAATGAAAAGCAAAGTGGAGATACTACTACTCGTATAGAACTACAGCAGCATCTAGAGTATAACTTATTGAGTCTAATGTACTCCCTGCCGTGTGTCTACAAACAAATCTGCTTGTGAGCCAAGCAATAATTGGAATGCACAATAGAGCAGTATGCTATCTTGCAACCCAATGTATGTCTTTATTCCCAAACCACAGATCTCTCCATCTCTAAGGTGACTCCCACTTGAAAAAGTATATTTGGGGATTGGGGATGTATATTTGAATCTTCTGGCTCTCAAATAGACAATTATCTGTAAGCAATTAACCTTGGAGCAAGTGGTATATGATCAGCTCCTGTAGAATCTGTACTCATGCATAATATCTAATAAAATTAACATCCTTGAAGAAAGTTGTGCAACAAAAGGTAACCATATCAGTGTGTCATTTGTTCAAAAGTATATGAAGGATTCACCTGAAAGCTCTATTTGAGGGATTCAAATCCTGTACAGAGATAGTAAGATCACTTCAGTTGGAAAATAAAATATTCTTTGCTTTTTTATGTTTCAGTTTTGGTTCATTTTACTGCTTCATATTTACCTAGCTAGTTCCTCACAGGTTACAATTACCCTTAGTCTCTCAAACTGCTGAGATCTTATATTTATCTTAAGTTTAACTAAAGTGGGTTTATTTTTCATAGCTGCAGGCAGAAAGTTACATTGCATTACATTTGCTTAAAGGCAGAAGCAGTCAATAAGCCTTTTTAGTTTGCCCTGTAAGTACTTTACCTCCCATTTATCCATGCATTTTGCAAACCTTTTTTCACCTCTTGTGTGACCTCCTTAATATCTCTGTGGATTCCCTATCTTTCATTCATTCATTCCATGAGTCCACAACCTTTCTTAGAAATGGTATTTTCAGAGCTCCTGGAAGTACAGCCTTCTGTCAGTGCCCCCTTTCTGTTCACGGTAACTCCTTTTTATATCTCCATGACATGGTACTGTGCACAAATATAGACTCCCCTCTACCGTTTTTGCTGTCTTGTTAGAGCTCTGACTCCTATAGTCCCTGGTCATATCATTTCCTCTTCATCCCAGTCTTCTAGCATGTGACTTTCCTCTGAACCCCTTCCAGCAGCCCAGTGTCCCTTCCCTTGTATGAGCTTGACTACTGCACAGTAGTATACAAGATGTGGTTTGATCAGGGCCTAATGAGGGAGATTGATTATTTACTTGACTATGGAGTCTAGCCCAAAAGATACATCCAAACATTCTGTTTGCTGCTGCCAAAACCTTCTCACTTTGTTCCTGGTAGCCCAGTCCAAGTTTCATCAATACCCCTGGATCCCTTTCTTGTTCTGTCACCGTTTGTTTTTTCTGCTGGCTAATGTTTCCCAAAAGGCATATTGTGGCATAAGGACAGCAGTTTGTCTGTACTGAACCTCAGCTGCAGTATTTCCATGCACTTAGTCAGCCTTTCTAAATGGTTTGTTAGTCCTTCCAACCATCCACTGTTGCTAAACCTCTTTTTGCCTCAGTGACGAGGATGCTCTCATTGTCTATTTAAGCAATAACTGATGACGTGGTGTGGTATATTGAAGATTTACCCACGGTTGGTGTGGTTAAATCATGAGGGCAAAGCCCGAGTGATTAAATAAAACCAACCATGGGTAAATTTCAATATACCACAACCATGGAGTTGAATATTGCTATTATACAATGACATTATTTAAGAAAAAAATATTTACTTTTCTAAAATAATGTATTTGTATAATGGCGCATTACTGTTCTTCCACCGGTGGTGGTATACTACTTCCTTGTGTTGATGTACTGCGCATGCGTACGGGTCTTGCATTCCTACACATACCCATTACATCAATACTTTGAATGGAAGCAACAGAGAAAAAGTCTCCGTTGTTCCATTTTTTTTTCTTTTTTTTTATTTATTAAAAAAAAAAGTTTTGGACACTTTATACCAATGGAAAAAAGTCCTAGCAACCGGACCTTTTTCCGTTGGTATATTGTGGGATTTACAACGGGCACGCTGGTCAATCAGCGTGCACATTTTGGAATATTAATGGGGGGTGATTGCATAATTGTTCATATGTCTGAGACAAATGAAAACTACTGTAACCAGGAGGGATGTGATATACTCCACTGCCCCCTAAAGTTCATCTGGAGCCCAATGAATTCTAAAAGGCATCCTGTGACACTCCTGCATTATTCCACTAGTCAGTGTCTTTATTAGTGCTGTCATCTCTCTCACCACAACCCTCTGTGTCCCACATGCTGCCTTGCAGTAATCCTGTTTACCTCACCACAACCCTCTGTGTCCCACATGCTGCCTTGCAGTAATCCTGTTTACCTCACCACAACCCTCTGTGTCCCATATGCTGCCTTGCAGTAATCCTGTTTACCTCACCACAACCCTCTGTGTCCCACATGCTGCCTTGCAGTAATCCTGTTTACCTCACCACAACCCTCTGTGTCCCACATGCTGCCTTGCAGTAATCCTGTTTACCTCACCACAACCCTCTGTGTCCCATATGCTGCCTTGCAGTAATCCTGTTTACCTCACCACAACCCTCTGTGTCCCACATGCTGCCTTGCAGTAATCCTGTTTACCTCACCACAACCCTCTGTGTCCCACATGCTGCCTTGCAGTAATCCTGTTTACCTCACCACAACCCTCTGTGTCCCACATGCTGCCTTGCAGTAATCCTGTTTACCTCACCACAACCCTCTGTGTCCCACATGCTGCCTTGCAGTAATCCTGTTTACCTCACCACAACCCTCTGTGTCCCACATTCTGCCTTGCAGTAATCCTGTTTACCTCACCACAACCCTCTGTGTCCCACATGCTGCCTTGCAGTAATCCTGTTTACCTCACCACAACCCTCTGTGTCCCACATTCTGCCTTGCAGTAATCCTGTTTATCTCACCACAACCCTCTGTGTCCCACATGCTGCCTTGCAGTAATCCTGTTTTCCTCACCACAACCCTCTGTGTCCCACATGCTGCCTTGCAGTAATCCTGTTTATCTCACCACAACCCTCTGTGTCCCACATGCTGCCTTGCAGTAATCCTGTTTACCTCACCACAACCCTCTGTGTCCCACATGCTGCCTTGCAGTAATCCTGTTTATCTCACCACAACCCTCTGTGTCCCACATGCTGCCTTGCAGTAATCCTGTTTACCTCACCACAACCCTCTGTGTCCCACATGCTGCCTTGCAGTAATCCTGCTTACCAGCTTTGTAGTTACCCCATACTCCTTTCACCGTACTACATAGGACTAAGTCAAAGGCTTGTTGAGGTAAATGTAGAAAATATACAGCAGAACTTTCTTAGCTTGTTTGAAATTTAGGAAAGTAGCTGGTGTTGAGAGGCAAGTTAATATTGTTTAATAGAGGTACCAAAATGAAGGTAACACGTTCTTTAAACTGCTTCGGAAAAAGCTGTTCTGAGCTGATATTATACTTATGGAAGGCATTTCAGTGAGTTACCTGAGTTAGCCTAGCTGGTTTGAATATGAAATAATTTTACGTTCATATAGGTTAATGTCAGTGTGACTAGATGGTTGACATGCTGAGTTTGTGACTAGGCCTGTATGACTTACAATGTGGAAAAATTTCAACTCCTGAGATGATGTACATAGGGTGCTAACACCCTTAGATGACTGTTATGTCGTAGCTAGTTCCTACTCACAAGGTGGTTTGTTTCTCTCCAGAAATGAGTTTTTGTAGGAGTACTGCCTACCTTTGCTTAAGGAATGTAACTTTGGCCTTGCCTGTTAAATGATTAGACTTATCTCTTAAGGCACTGCATTGCAATCTGTCATAAAGGCTGTTAATGAGCTTGTGGATCACCCATGACTCTTTTCACAATGATTGCCCTCTTAAGCCCAATTGCTCCCCATGGTACCAGGAGTGTGCACATCCTTTTGATAGTGACTGGGCAGTATTTTCCTGCAGAGGCTGTATAATAAACAGTACAGTGCTGTGTTACAATCTGTATGGATGGAAACAGATGGCTGTAAATTGAGACAGTAGTTTGCTGTTGCTATTCACATAATCAGATGATATAATCACTCTGGGCAATGAACTTTTTTAGCAAAGAAGGGAGTAGTAAAGACAATTGTTAGCATTAACAAACATGCATATCCATGTACAGTATACTCTCAGTTAACCAGAACTCAAGCAACCAGCAAAAAAAAAAAAATCTAAGAAATACAGTACAATTTTCATGTGTTACACTTTCTGTTTTTCCCCCGCAGAAACATACCTTACATTTTTAGAGTTTTAGAGTTTAACAAAGGAAGGTAGGAATAAATTCCCTCCCTCCCCAACCTGAGAACAAGTACAACCAAGCAAATAGTATATAGTATTAGTCAGGCCCATTTTTCATAGTAACTCTCAAGCAACCAGAAACTAGTGTTATCTGGCATCTCCTAATCCCCATGGGTGCTGGTTAACTGAGAGTCTACTGTATCACAATAAGTTACACTCTCGACAGGGCTCACCATGTGACATATGACATTTCTTTTGTGGTAGATATATATATATATATATATATATATATATATATATATATATATATATATATGGTTCTACCTCACATAAACGAAACACCAAAACACCGACAACGCAATCACCGACACCACATAACCGACAGTACAAAAACACGAAATCCCACATGCCCGACAACGAAATAACCGACGGTACACAAACACGAAACCTCATACACTTCACACACCACAATCAACAAACAAAACACATTCCCCATCCAGAAAACACATACACAACACAAGCACACCAAAATCCCTACAAACCCACACTAAACCTCACATACACAACTACCTACAACCCTAACCCAAACCCTAACCCTAAGGTCCGTCACTACCAGACACTTACCTGACCCGGCCCTAACCCTAACTCACTTATCCCGCCCCTAACCCAAACACAATCACTACCTGACACTTACCTGACCCGCTCCCTAACCCTAACTCACTTATCCGCCTAACCCAAACACAATCACTACCGCACTTACCTGACGGCCCTAACCCTAACTCACTTAACCCACCCCTATCCACACTTACCTTACTCAGACCCTAACGTCCGTCACTACCAGATACTTACACAGCCTTTTCCCATTTCGCATCCTCGGCCGGTGCTTTCATCCGTCGGTCGGTCTTCTGCTTGTCGATCTTCTAGGTCCCGCTGGTCTTCTGTGCTGTCGATCTTCTGGGCCTCGCGATTTCCCTGTCGATGTTCCGGCGTGTCGTTGAAGTAAGGTGGAACCATATATATATATATACACACACACATAAAAAATTTGTCTTTGTTGTCAGTGATAGAAATTCCCTTTTTCAATGGACCCCGGGGAGAATGCTTCCCATTTACATTCATAAGTTATAAGTGTTCACAGCACATAGACATTTTTATTACATTATTTTACATTGCAGATAGTATTGTGGCTTGGATTACTGCAGAGTGCAAGTAAACATGGTAGTTAGCTATTCAGGAAAATGCTATGACCTGAAAGAAAAAGTAAAACCAATGGAAAAGCATTCAATTACATTTGTATTTAGTTTTATAGTTACAAACTGGGGTTAAAAATGAGAGAGATAAATAAACTAGTTTCAGAGAGAAGGTGAAAAACAGTAGAGAAGTACCGATTGTTTACAGTAGGAGGGAAAATTAAAATTGTACTAAACTCATCATCATGACTGGTTCCATATGTGATGAGTTAAGGTGAGGCATATTTTTTTTGAGGTACCGTAGCTTAATAAGTTACTTTAGCAAGTATTAAGCAAGTGAAGAGCAAGTGTCAGTAGTATATATGTGTGTGTGTGTGTGTGTGTGTGTGTATCTGTCTATATCTATGTATATGTGTATATAAATATATTACATAAGCATTATGAGTCTGTCGCTGCTATCATAGCATGTAACATAATCATTTAGTTTAGCTGTTTTTTCTAATATTTTGTCATACCTAGATAATTTACTGTCACTAGTAAATGATGTTGCATTCTAGCAGGGCCTAAGTTTACATTTGTAGTGTGCCATTGTCAGACAGCATCATCATCTCACATGTGGTAGATGAGAAATTGGCCATGACACAGTCCTTATCGAAATGCATATGTTAACCACACTTTAGAACAGTCTCATAAGTTATCTTTACCAGAGCGTTTGGCCACAAGGCCAGGTTAGTACACTGACTCCTTAAAATAAGGGCCATATACTTTATATGCCATGAGAAATCCATTTGACATTTTAAAGCTATCAAAGTATCTGAATCTCTTATTTTAAGAGGCAGAGTTCCAAATTCTAGTAATAATTTGCAAAATAAAATGACATCTTGAAGTGGTTCTGTTTAAATTGAATATAATGTTTTAAATTGTTGTATTTGTGAGCAGTTAAGTTACAGCCCAAGTACAGATTCAGTATAGCCCACATAACCTCATCCTTATAAACTCTGTACGCTAGTGTAGCCTTTCCTCTAAAGTATTTGTAATGTAATGAATATAGATTTAGTACAGTACATCTATCCATGTAACGCAAATCTTTCACACTAGGAATATGATTTCTAAACCACCTCTGTACAGGTTCTAAGCAGATGAGTTCAGCACTGGTGTACATATATAGTACTGGTCTAATATATATTTTAAAGAGAGTGGCCATATTCTTTTCATCTCTTATAGAAGTGTCTATAGTATATCATCGAATGCTTAAAAAAAGCAAACGATAAATAATCGACCCCATGTAAGCGCAAGCTTACAATCTCGAATGCTGAGAAATGCGATTTTTTCCAAGGGAAAAAAAATCGCTGTTCCAAAAAAAAAAAGAAAAGAATACATAACATGGGGTCTGTGCCCCCCACAACACCCCTACTTAAATATATCAACTCCGAGATCACATTACAGTGCCGAAAATGGCAAAGTAATGGAAGCAGCCAAGCAAATTCTTTCCCTGAGAAAGAATTTGCTTAAAAGCTGCTTCACTATTTTGCCTTTTTGTTGTTCTAAGTTCGACCAAGATGCATTCGATGGAATGTGTCTTCGGTCATCTAATAGGAACCCTTATAGAGATGCGGTTTAGCATCAGGCCTAGCTGTCTAAAAGCCTTAGCCCTTGTAATGGCAATATGTTTGTTAAATAAATTATTAGAAAAATATATTCATAAGTCTTTATAATCAGATGCCTCTTTCAAAAGAAAACCATTTCATGTTAGAGGGAATCTTAGTGCTTTATTGCCAAAATGTGTAATCTCACATTTATTTCTAAGTGGTCTTAGCCCTGTCAGAGATATCATTCACGTACTTATTGGTGATAAAATGATCTTGATTAGATATTCCCCCCCAAAAAAAAAATCTTGCCAGTGCTGACAAATATTTTTGACAGACAAGCTTTATTTATGGGAAATGTAGCCATAACCAACTTATAAAATGGAACCCTGTGTGACTCCTTTGTTGATGGATTGATAATGTGAAAAAATGTCTTGAATGGCTACATGTTTTGATCGACATGTGACTGAACTGCATATCCATCTAATCAACTACTTATAAAATTTAGACTAAATATAGGAGTGATGATTTGTTTCCCAGTGCTGAGTTACTACACCTTGAGTAACAGTCCTCCAAAAACAGATGTCAAAATGGAAGATAGGGTGGACTTAACAGATTAAATTAATATACCCTGTATATTGTCTGGACTCATAGCGGTTTCATAGGTTCATAGGTTCATACTAGGCTATCTGCCCTAGGGCATTTATAAGCCTAGCCAGAGTGTGTTTGGCTTTCGCCACCCATTTTAAATTAATTTTGATATGCCCTTTTTCGAGGTTAGTATACTGTGCCTCTTTCTAACAGTGACACAGAAGTGATAACCGGGGTAAACCTACAATCTCCCATCCACTCATCAAGATTCCTCTTGAAGAGAGTCAGTGAGGGACTCTGCCTAACCTGGACTGGGATTTTATTCCAGAGTGAAGGGAGCCTCTGGGTTATGAATCTGTCCTTCCAGCATGTCCTATTTATTTCAGTGCTGAGGTTCAAGTCTCTCGAGCGCGTAGCTCGATGGGATTTGGATTTTCTGAGGTGCAGCATGTCCATTAATTTCGGGTTGGACATGGCTTTATACGTCAGGCACAGATCGCCTCTGAGCAGGCAGTATGCCACTGAGTAGAGCTGGAGTTTCTTTAACCGGGCAGCATATGGCATCTGTTTGAGCCCTTTGATCCTCTTGGTGAGGTACTTTTGGGGTCTTTCTAGTTGCTGCAGGTGTCTGGTAAGGTACATCCCAAAAGGGGCATTGTACTCAATTATGGGCCTGATGAGGGATGAGTAAAGAGGCACGATGACCTCCCCTGATCTAGATGTGAATCCCTTCATGATTAGGTGGGCTATATAAAATGTTTTTCTATCCACTTTGGCCACGTGGTTGTCAAATGAGAGATTGCTATCAACTTAGGTCCCCAGGTCCCTAATTACGTCTTCTGTACTTAATGGATTACCACCTATGTGGTCATTTGTGGGCACTTTGTTTTTGCCAAAGGGGATGACTATACACTTTTTGGCGTTTAGCTTGAGGCCATGGCTCTGGCACCAGTTGTCTGTTTCTATGAGGCCCTTTTGGAGGATGCTTGTGTTGGCTGGAGAGTCGATTATGGCACCCAGTTTGCAGTCATCTGCGAACTTGGTCAGCCACAGTCCTTCCGTGTTGGCCTGTACCTCTGAGAAATATATACCGAACAAGAGAGGGCCCAGGACTGAGCCTTGTGGGATGCCACTTGTAACTGGTTTGGAGTCTGACATGGCTCCAGCAATTCTAACCATGTGGGTTCTCTCCTTGAGCAAGTTTGCAACCCATCTAGTGACATAGGGGTTTATATTTAAGCTGGTGAGCTTATCTATAATGCCCGAGTGGGGTATTGTATCGAAGGCTTTTGCGAGGTCCAGGTAGGCTGTGTGGACCACCTTCCCCTCGTCAATGGCCTTGGTGACTGTTTCAAAGAAATCAACCAGGTTTAAGAGGCAGGATCTGCCCTTAACAAAGCCGAACTGGGTAGGATCCAGTGTCTGTAGGTCCCCAATATCTTTATTTAAGAGGTCCATGATGATCCTATCCATAGCTTTGCAGACCAAGCTTGTCAGGCTTATGGGGCGATAGTTTCCAGGATCCGTTGAGGCACCACCTTTGTGGAGAGGGACCACTGTTGCTGTACGCCACTCTTTGGGTACATATCCTGTAGTAATTCTGAGATTGAATGGTAGTTTTATGTTTGGGTTTAGCTCTTCTTGGAGTTCATGTAGGACGCAGCCCGGGACACTGTCTGGTCCCATTGATGCTGTGTTTTTTGCTTTGGAGAGGGCAGCTCTTACCTGAGCATCTGAGATATCAGGGGGGCAGCACTCTGCTGGGATAGATATTTGACTTTTGGTGGGGAGGGGGGAAGAGAAGTTTGCGCTGAACCTGTCAGCTAGGATGTTGGCAATGTCTGTGGGTTTGGTGTATTTTTTGTCATTTTGGACTAATTCTGAGCATATCTGGGAATTCCCACCCAGGTTCCTAACATAACTAAAGAAAGCCTTGTGATTATCCTTAGTGTTCTGTGCAATTTTTCTCTCGATGCTGGCCTTAGACGATTTTATGAGTGCCCGTAGTTTTTTGCTAATACTGATCAGAGATGCCTTCCCGTTTTGGGATTTTGCTCTATCATGTAGTAGCTTCCTCCTTCTATTGTATAGTTTGTTTATGGCTGGGGTCCACCAGACAGGACGTCTGCCTTTGGAGGATTGGGTCTTGGTTTTATTTGGGATTGCATGATCCATGCATTCTTGAAGGTGTTCATAGAATGCGTTTATAAAGGATTCTGCAGTCTGGGTCATATTTTCCACAGGCTCGGGGGCTTTGAAGGATTCCACCTCGGTTTTGAGGAGTGTGAAATTTGCTTTAGAGAAGTTTTTCACTGTGGTTTTCAGGGCAAGGGGTGGAGTCGTGATGTGAATATCCAGTGAGATTAGTTTATAGTCTGATCTTACCAGTGAGGGATACACTTCTGGTCTGGAGCATAGAGTCCCCATGTTGGTGATGATCAAGTCCAGTATGTTTTCCCCTCTTGTGGGAGTGGTAACAAGTTGTTCCATAGCATTTGAGTTTATAAATTCTAGGAACCTTTGGGCTAGGGTGTTGGAGCTAGAGTAATGCTCCCAGTCTATGTTTGGGTAGTTGAAGTCGCCCAATATAATGGTGTTTGGAGAGACCTTCATATTTTCCAGTGTTCTCAGGAAGGCCGAGTGGGGTTCCTGAGTTTGGGAGAGTAGTCTGTAGCAGGCTATAAAATGGAAGGCAGTTTTACCCACTGTTAGTTGCACATGGATAGTCTCTGATGCTTCGTGCTGTGCCACCAACCTGGAGGTGTGGGTATCTTTGACAAATATTGATACTCCCCCTCCTTTTGTGGTTCGGTCCAAGTTTTGAGGCTGAAAAGCATGGTATGAGGTATAACCTGGTAGTGCTGGGGTGTTCTCGGGAGCCTTGAACTAGGTTTCTGTTACTGCACAGATATCGATGTTCTCCATGCTAAGGAGAGTTTTGAGTGCGTTCATCTTGAGGTTTAGACTTCTGGCGTTGAGTAGCATTACTCTTAGTTTCTTATCCCTTGTGATACCTATGGAGGTGGGTTTGTCTTTTGAGTCTTGCCTAAAAAAGGCACTATGGGAGTAGCAAGAGCCGTTGCCAATATCCAAAAGCCCAGGGGTGACAGGTGCAAGCCGTCCCTAGTGAAGCATCGTGGCTTGTCGAGCATGTCATCCCAGGCTGACAGGCATTGGATCCCCTTTGAATGACACCAATACTTAAGCCAATTGTTGAAATTGATCATCTTGTCTTCATATTGTGGCATCATTCTTGGTGAGGGTAAGATGCTACTCAAGGTCAGGGTCATATCGGCCTGGGCTACATGCTCCGAGAGCTCCTCTATGTCTCTTTTCATGTAGTCCAGGGAGGTACGTCTCAGGTCATTCACACCAGCATGGACAATGACTGAGTCATATTTGTACTTGCCTTGGAGTGACCTGAGTGCTTGTGTTATGTGGCGGATCCTAGCACCCGACAGGCAGCTCACCGTGACCTTCTCCTTGTTCAGCCTGGTGAGCGGGATGTCAGTGTGCCTGATGATAGAGTCACCTATTACAAGTGTAGCAGGTGTGTTGTTTAGCCTTAAAGGCTGTGACTGTTCAGCACACTGGCTTTGTGAGCTATGTGTTGCAATTGTTTTGTTTTGGGGTAGTGGTTGCTTGGGTGTCTGCTTTGGAGGTCTCTGCTGCTTAGGCAGATTTTTATTTAGAGCCTCTGAGTATGTTTTTGTGTGTTTATGTGTTTGGTTTGCTGTCGTGGTAGGTCTATGTGAGACTGGAATTGTAGTGAGTGTGGTTTCCTTCTCCTCCTGACTGGTTTCGCCAGTACTGAGCTGAGAGAGCTTAGCCTCCAGTATGGCTATATGGTTGCATCTCTCACATGTGTTGGAATTTGTTGGGAGGAGGAGAGGGTTGTCTGTGCACATGAGGCACTTGTAACATTGCCTCAAGATTCCCAGATTCACCAGCTGGACCGGAGAGGAGATTGACAACTGACCTTTGGACATGCTAGAATAGTATTGGGAATTTCTTTATAATTGAAAAAAAAGGGCCAATGGGGAATGAGGTACTCAAGGGTAGTTTGTGAGGGTGTACTGCTTTTAATATTTTAGTGCTGACTTATACAATTGCTTTAGTGAGCAAGTGCCAGGTAACTTAAATGCAATGTGTTACAGGTAACTTAAATGCAAAAATGACAAACAGTAACTTTCTTTCAAGTGAAACAAGGAAATAAGTTCAGTAAGCAATGCAGATATCACTAGGGATCCACAGAAGCACTGAAAAGCCGCGTTTTAGGTGGAATTAGTGTTTCAGGGAAATAACAAGCAAGCAAACAACAAGCATACAAACAAGGCTAGATTCAGCAGGCCAGGATCTAGTCTATGTTACAGCAAACAAGGTGTACCAATTTCTGTAAGAAACAGTTCAAATATGCAGGCACTATAAGCCTTTAACCAGAAATTCCTAGCTCAGAAGGGCAGAGTCCAGCGTCTCCTCCCACAAGAGTGCAGACCACGAACCTTCTTAATGTAAAATAACTGGCCTGAAGCCCAAGTGCTTAAACCAGAACTAATGCACTTTTATAATAACAGACATTGAGCCCTCAATCAGCAGTTCCCAACTTAGAAGGATGCAAGCTACCCGGTATGCCACTACAGTGCAGACCACAAACCTTCCTAATCTAAAACAACTGGTCTGAAGCCCAAGTGCTTAAACTAAAAGGCTTAGAATGAGTTACACCAAGCAGTAATAAATACAACTGAGCACTTTTAAGATGACGCAAAAGCAAAATAAAGTAGGAAGAAACACAAATACAGTAAAAGCAGATAATTTTTTTTTTTTTTTTTTTTTGAGTGAGCAAATGAGATGGGCCCAGGAGTTACAGGACAGAAACAAGTGCAAATGCAAGCTTTCAAATCAGAAAGATGAGAGAGATGGAAGACCGCCCAAATGGCCAATAACTACAAATTCTGGGCCAGAACCACTCCTTATGTGGTAGACAGGTTACCTAGTGCTTACCACTCCCACTGATAAGTTAGAAGGCTTCCCTCCAACGCAGAAAGGCTTGGGGGCTCAGAAGCTTACAAATAGTCCTGGATACAGCAAATCCGTATCTGGAACACTAATTACAGGAAAGGTAGGAAACAGGCTTACAAATTTTTTTTTTCAGAAAAGTAGCAAAAACAGTAGTAAAAACAATTCACATGCAGTGCAAGCTGGCACACTTGAGTATGTAGCAATATTAGTCCACACACAGTTTGAAAAAATGTAATTAAATTAAAACGGACTAAAAGCAAGTGCAGAAAGGGTTTATTAGGTAGAATGCGGTAAAGAGATGGGACTGGGGGTGTGTCATAGATCAAATCTACAGCGGGCCAGGCACTGCAAAAGTCACCAAATTTAAACTACAACCAAGAACAGGGGGGTGGGGAAAAGTTTCAACAGAGATGTGAGGAATCAGAGTGCAAATTATAAAACCAAAAAAATATATACTGATCTCTGTATATTTACAGAACAGTAAGACAACAGATATCTAAGCAACAATTTAGCTCTATAATACAGAATAATACAGAAAAATTTACTCAGCTCTATATATTTGCAGATAGTCTTGTAAGGCTGTCTCTCAACACACAGGTTCCACTTTAAATGCAGACTGCTGCTATTAACAGTTCAAATTAAGGGAACCTTGAGTTAACAACACACAAGCAATAGAAACCAAAATGAGGGGGGAGGAGTTTCAACAGAGATGTGTGGAATCAGAGTGCAAATTATAAAACCAAAAAAATATATACTGATCTCTGTATATTTGCAGAACACTAAGACAACAGATATCTAAACAACAATTAAGCTCTATAATACAGAATAATACAGAAAAATATACTCAGCTCTATATATTTGCAGATAGTCTTGTAAGGCTGTCTCTCAACACACAGGTTCCACTTTAAATGCAGACTGCTGCTATTAACCTTCTAAGTGAGTTATTTAGAAGGTCATGTATCATAACAGGACACTTACAAGTAGGTGATAATAAGTTATCAAATAGGTTAATATCAGTGTTTACAGAATAATTTCTAGACCTGCTAAAAGAGGCATTAAAAGATTTGCAGCTTGTATAGGATTCTGTATTAGGGTGCCATTAAGTAATTTCCTTTTAATCATGTGATTGGACTTTACAATATTAATATTTATAGTAATATTTCTTATACATCATATTCCCTGATAATTTTGTTTCAAATACCAACATAAATGTAAAAGTTTAATTAATTCTTCAAAGCTTGACCTTATTTCTTTGAGTACAGTATTTCCTGAATTGATTAAATGTCTGTTTTTTTTTTTCTTTTTATATAGTTTGTATAACCACCAGAATGGTAACTTACATTTGCTTTTCAAAAGTGTGTTTGAAGTTTCCTCTACACAATCTAACTTAAGTTGTTAATAATCAGAATCAAGTTCCACGTTAAAATTTAACCAATTAATAGAATCAATAGTATTACCAGTTTCATTATAATCAATAGGTCTGATGTCATATTGTTTCAATAATGTTGTTTTTTGACAATTCCTATAGTGCCATTGCTGGGGCACTGTGCTGTAGGCACAAGTTGTAGGGAATGTGATTAGCACCTGGTAAGAGTCCGCCATCAGGGGCAAGTGCAGTAACAGCAGTGGTGTAAGGAGCTGTGGCAAATCTTGTGACTGCTTATATAAATGCATTCTTTTCTACTTCAGTTTATGAAATTTGGAGGACTTTTATTTTGGTTGACCAGACCACCAACTTTTCTAGCTGCAACTCTGACTTTCTAGTGCAAACCGTTCCTTAATAATGATTTCTCAGGTACTTTACTAACTTGTGATGAAAACTGTCAAGTTCAGTAAAAGTGCCTTCTTTTCCTCCCTATGGTTTGGCCTTTTATTTTGACGATGGTAACCGTTGTTGCCTTAGATTTATTGATAACAATATCATGTTGTTGCAAATGTTTGTCAGTTGACATCTGAATTCTAACAGCCTCTGCTAGTCTGACTATAAGTGGTGGCTTAGCCGATCTGTTAGTACTATATGTGCTTCTGCAGCCTGCCAAGCACCTTGTACGTGTGACATTTGTTCTGGTTCTGACATAGCACGGAGGATGCCTGCAGCTTTGTTCTCATTCTTTTCCCCAACAATTGCAAAGATGAAATTCCTATCGATTGGAATGGAATGCTTCTGTTTTTGAAAAGGGTAAAATAACAGCTCTGCTTTTAGCTGGTAATACATTTTCAGTTTAAGTTTTTAACCATTTGAATCCCTCTCTCAACTCAGCCATTTATTTAAATGAATTTTGCTAAACGTATGATGTGCTTGAACTCCCTCTTCTGTGAAGAAGCTCTCTATTCTTTAATTGCAAAAACGTGAAGCATTGTGTGTAATGAGTATGTCATCAGTAAAGCTGACTTCAGCAGTGTTATGTCAGCTAGCTTGTGAAGTTGTATCTTTTAGTTTAATGGCCTCTGATTACTTACAGTAATCATTAAGAGAGTTAAGGTATGGAGTTTCTTTGAAATGGAACAAATATGAAATGGCTTTACTCTGTGGCCTTTCTGCAATCCCATGCAATATTATTGTATCTTTTGAGTTACATTTTGCAGATGTGACTTTTTTTTTTTGCAGGCACTGATGTCTTTGGACATATATGTCCAAAATAAAACATTGCACACCCTTAGTTTATACTTAATTCAAAGGTGTGCTTCATCTATACTCTTAAATATGGGTGACTTAACTGGATTGAGTCATATGCTTTGATTTGAAATTAATATTGTGATTCACAAATTTAATCTTGAGAGATATTGTAGATTTAAATCAGCAATGAAGTTTTTCCTACCATTTGGCTATCCTATACATTTTTCGACATATGTAGCTTAAACCATTTTTAGTATGATGCAGAAACATTGACAGAATACTGGATGAGATAGGTATGTATTGTATTAGGGATAGGACTTCAGGATCCTAGTGTACAATATTCTATTTGTGTACTTTGATGTGTGGTCTGGACAAATTATCTGCAATGTACATTTCCTTGCCTGGGTTATACATGAAATTTAAACCAAACTTCTGCAGTAAAAGTTATCCCCTGCAATCTCACCAGGGCTTTATGTAGTGGTTTGGAAAAATGCTCATCAGTTTATGAATAGATCCCACAGTAACCTGTCTGCCATAAATGCACCTGTAACACTTTTGGTAGCTGTACTCAATAGTTAATAACTCATTTTTGTTATGAGCTCGCTGTATTCAAGCATCCGTTATGATTATTTCTGTTGTGACTGCTGAGATTTTGTTATGTCATAAATGTAATGCCGAAGCCTCAGTTACTAGGGACTTCTTAAGGAGTAGAAAACTTCACTTTTGCAATAGATTCCTTAGCAGCATTGTTACCTCAGACAGGTATGGAATACATTTTGATAAGCATTGTATCCTGCCAAAGAATCTCAAGTATGAGTGTTTTCATTTATATCTCTGTATCTGATCTATTGGTCTGACTTTCTTTGAATCTGGCTGCATTCCATGATTGGTTAAGACATGTCCTGTATATATAGATGTGTAGTTATGTAGTACTGTTGACACAAGGTTCAGAGTATATCCTTGTAGTGTTTCAAATCACTTGAGTTGTACATGTTTCAACTTTATACTATGTTGTTCAACTATTTTGCTACGGATTAAAATGCCACCATTGATTATTTTAAGGCTTAGGCCTTTAATGATTTGAACTACTGCCCACTGAAATTCCTCTTGAGCACACTAGATCCTAAAAAGTATCTTGAGACATATGTACATTGCAAGTGGGATGGTAAGAAATGCACATTTTGAAATATATTTGATTGCATTTTATCTGCCAAAATCTTTGGTTGACATCTACTACCAAAGAAGTTTCATCCTTATCAGGAAGACTGGTTTAATCTACAACTTTCAAGTGATAGTGGCCCTTGCCATCAAGAAGGATGCTTGTTCCACAAGTCTCAGAGACTAGTGAACCCTCAGAATGGCTTTAATCATATCCCATGTGTCAGTGTATGTCCTAGTCGTAATTCTGTCAAGTCTGACTGCCATTACCATGCTATTGACCCATGGTGTGTGTCTGTCTTTCATGTCAATGCCTTTTGTATGTTATAGCTCTTTAGTAAATATTTGTCTCACTTTTCTTGGTGCGTGGATAACAGCACCTTTGGAATGATCTTTTTTAATATTTTACCCTGATATGCACCCTAAACCAGTAAACAAATCAGCATAAATGCATCAAGTGAAAAAATTTCAGTAATTTTTCTGTTGGTGCTTTGCAATCTGATGTCCTTGCACATGACACTCCATTCCTTCACTTTACTTCCTTGTACTGAACAATCATGCAGAACAGTGCCTCTGCCAACATGCAGCTGTGCAAATTCTTGTCTCTGTGAAACAGCACTGTGCCCTCCAGTGCACTGCTGCTGCATCCACACACTGAGTTCATTAATTCATGCCCATTAGTTCATGTGCAGACTTTTCTAATATGTTAAGTAGCTGAACTAACAAAACTTGAAATAATAATTTGTATTTGTTTTTGTACACACAACACAACTTAATCTGATGAAATGGTTCAGTTTTTGACCAGAATAAATCAGTAAAGATGTACACAGGGAATTTTTCAAATCCAAAAGCCCAAATAAGCTCTTAGTAATGATTTTATATCTGGTATCGTTTTTTGCTTAAATGTGATAAATATATATACTTTATGCACAGTTTGTCAGTCCCCGGACTTTTGCATTGGCACATCTGTGTTTTTTGAGCTGTACTTGGTGAATACATTGTATACACATTCTAAACACACAAATCAACAGCAATCAACTTTGCATAGGTCAATCTGAATGGTATTATTTGCATAGCCATTGAGTTTATTGGTTTCAGTCACTTGTTAAATTGTTTTTTAGAAGTTTGCATACCTGTGATAAATGATAGGCTTACCCACATACCGTTCACTCTGTATTAAGAGCTAGAGGTGACTTTTCATTGTATTGATAACCATATCTTGAACAAAATGGTGGTTGCTGTGCTAAACATTTTACATTTCTGACTGCATCATTGGTATGCTGCATTAGCTTGATACCACGCTGTTAGAAACATGATTTCCTTTATGCTTTGACTTCACAGCACCATTTGGTCTGTTGTCAGCTGTCTTTGGCTTCATTTTAATTTAGCATGCATCCAAACCTTCCATAAGCTTCTACATTTCTACACTCATCAACTCTACTTCTCTGCACAATCTCATTGCATTTGCAATGACAAATGAAATCCCAGATGAAAGTTTGCTGTTTACTTTATTCTCTTTCACAGCACATACCGTTTTATCTCTCACTACAAAACATGCAGATTGCCAAACTCAGTTTTAGTTCTGTCCCTTGACTCAGTGTCGGACACATTTAACACATTTTTGTGTACACTAGTTTCTAGATAAAAGAAGTGACTATACATGACATTCTTTGCAGCTTGTAGTAGTGCTGTGACTGGTTTATTATGGTGTCCATGTCGCATTATTGTTCCTTAGTAAAGTTAAATATGTTACTTACCTTAACTGCATTGCAACTTGTCAGGTGGAGAGGTATACAAAAGTTGCAACTTGGACTTCTTTACTCTTTTAAGATCATCCTGTACTGATGCTGTGAAATTCTGCACACCCTGCTTCCAGGTTTGTGTTGTTGCATTTCGGAATCAGTGATGATGTCAGTGTTAGTTGTAAAATAGATCCCATAACTAATTAACAGCAGCAGTAATAAATATTTCAAGGAGTCTTATTGGTTCACCAATTCTGAACGTATTTTATTTTGTCTGAAGGTTAGTGTTCTGCTGAATTGTGGTACTTCAAACGTAATAAAAACAAGAACCACAAACTTGTAAAGAACACCACCAGGATGAAAGGAGGCAGCTGACCACTTTGTAGAAAATCCGTTTATTTAGTGCTTTCATCCTTAGTAAAAAAAAAACTTCATAAGAATATTGAAAAACACAAAAACACACACAGCTCCATCTTTTATACCCAGCATGCTGCTTGATGTTAAGCAGTTGAAAAATCAACATCTTAAAGGGTTATGTCCCATACTTCTCACATATATACAAACATTCATTTTATCATGCCAAATTGTTAAAACATGAAATACTTATAAAACTAAGGCTGCTTAGATTAGACCAAAACAAAATGTGTAAGGCATTGATTTAAACATACAATAGTTCACTGACATCAAAAGAGTGAGATGTAAAAATTGGAGAGTCTTTGACACTGAACCAGAATATAAGGAAATAGTTGGGAAAATCCCATTCATTATATACAAAAAAGATATCTGTATAAAAAATATGCTAGAGAGAGTGATTAGCTGTGAGCAAGAGGGGGTGATGAAAAAATGCAGACATTGTACACAGTGTAAATGTATACTGGAAGGTAGTGAAGTAAGATTAGAACATTATGGTACTATCAAACTTCAAAAGAAGTTCAACTGCATTAGTAGAAGCATTGTTTACCTAGCAGCATGTCAGAAATGCATCTATTTCTGTATTGGAAAAACGAAGAATTGTCTAAAAAGCAGAATGTATCAACACAATTATGACATAGCAAAGAAAGAAATGAACAATGCACTATCACTACACATTCAGAAGTTTACTGACCATTTTTTCAAATTTATTATTATTGACCAGGTAGATGGGGGACAGAGAAGTGGACCCACAGATGACTATCTTGAATACAAGGAGCTTCAGTGGCAACTGCGAACAAATGCCATTATCTACCTTGGGTTAAATGAGAATATATCAATCAGTTCTGTCTTAAGACTAAAAGCAGCCTTAGTTTTATAAGTATTTCATGTTTTTAACAATTTGGCATGATGAAATGAATGTTATATGTGGAAAGTATGGGACATAGCCCTTTAAGCTGTTCATTTTTCATCTGTTTAATTACCATCAACAGCATGCAAGGTATAAAAAATGGAGCTTTGTTTGTTTTCATTATTCTGATGAAGTTCTTTTACTAAGGATGAAAACGCTAAATAAACAGATTTTCTACAAAGTGGTCAGCTGCCTCCTTTCATCCTGGTGGTATTCTGTAATTTAAACTTTCTTCAACATGTTTTGTGAATGAGGGAATTGTTTTTAATTATTTCATTGTTTCAATTTGCTTGTAACCATTTAAGTTTTGTTTTAGCTCAGTGGCATGTTTCCTGCTATTAGAGTTTGTTACTTCTTGTGTGCTGCAAATGAGCTGTGGGGAAAAAAAATCTATATTTATTAAATTTGATAGCTCTTTGAGTAGGTGGTTTATTAAAGCAAAGAAGTTCTTTGTGGTTTAATGGATTCATCGGATATGTCACAATGTTGCAATTTTTAAATTTATGGACTAGCTAGCTGAAGCAAAGCAAGTGGCTATGGCATCTAGATGACTGAAAACTGCAAAGGAAATTGCAGCCATGGATGCTATGATCCTGCTGTGACATGTCTTGTTCTGGGTGAGTGGGTTCTGAGTTTCTTTGTAGGTACCCACAGCATGCAAGGAACCACACAGATGCACACAATCTGGTGAGAAACAGCTATGGTATTTCGTGTAATGGCAGCAGTTGCCTAAGAGTCATGTAATGTCCCACAAGCAATAGTCCTATGGAGATACTAAAGGCACACGTTGCACTATATATATTATAGTGGCTTTCTCTCCTGCAGTACAAAGAAACATGGCACACTAGTTTCTCTGGTTTGTTGCTAAGGCTAGTGAAAGTGAAATACAGCTCATATATCTTTGAATGCAGGACCTGCAGTATTCTTCTAATTCTGTCTGCTGCTTAAGAAATGTTGAAAGTTGAAAAAAATCATAATATTGAACCAAAAAGCTAAACATTTGTTTGAGTTGTATGCATGTAACTAAAGGAAAGCACATACATTCAGTGTTTTGTGACTTGCAGGCTACTCATCAGGCATTATTAGAAAGAAACAGAAAACACACACACACACACACACACACACACACACACACACACACACACACACACACACACACACACACACACACACACACACACACACACACACACACACACACACACACTATTCACTGGGTACTGGGAGTAAAAACAAAGAACATCTATGCAACATGTGCAGAACAGGCTGAAAAAACAAACTATAAGGTTGCCATCTGAGTGAAAACAAAATAAATTACTAATTCTCCCATCTTAACTACCATTCTGACAGTGTGTTTGGTCTTCCAGAGTCAAGTTCTAACATTCCTGAAAGAGATGCCAATGGATTACTAGGACACCAGCATACTCATAACACTGAATGCACAAGATAAGAGATCTACACACTGCTTCTTCTCAACTTTAATCACAAACAACACAATCTGCTCAGCCATATGAGTTATGTATACACACAGTTGTCAAAGTTATGGTACATTTTGTGTTTGCTAAATGATATGATGGGGGAGTTTGGTCGAATGTGCCTTGATAGTAGTGAGGTGAAAAAAATGAAGATAAAAATATTTACAATCCACAGAAGTGTTGTAAGCAGTGGTATCCTTGACCTCTGTGTCAACATGACATCTACTATTCTTTTTAGAACTTTTTGAAACTTTACAAAATAGCTTATTCAACAATGCAGACACCTAAGACTACTGCTTCACCCAGCTCTTGCGTACAAAAAGTCACATAGAAGATATAACCACAAGAGTGAATGTTTAGCTGAAATCAGGGCTGGATCCAGCACTAGGTTGTGGCAAGAGGGGTGACTGGCCACAAATTTAATTTAATTAAAAAAAGAAAAAAGTTTTTATACTTTAATTTTACTCTGTGTTGTGTCTGTATCCGTGCATCTTAATGCTTTTGGATTTTCCATCCAATGGAAGTGGATGTACACACACAGAACAACATGTGAGATTTGATTTCTGAAACCTGCAGTTGCAGCAGATGGGTACAAGCTTTGGAACTTTCAGAAGCATGTCTGAAAGCTTTTACTGATTTTCAAGTAGAGCACTTGCAACATGGTACAAACTTCAGAAGTTGGAAGCCTTGCTGATTTTTGGAACTTGAATTATGAAGCCACATGGAGTACTTGCAGCTGGGTACAAGCTTTGGAAGTCAGAAGTTATAGTGATTTTCAGAACCTGCATTATGAATTTCTAGGAGCTTAAGTGCAAGCTTGGAAGGGTGTGTGTGTGAGAGAAATGCCCTAGTTAGGCAGGACAGTTTAATTAAATTTCTCAGGCTCAAATCCTGTACCTTGGGCACAGGAGACAAGAGACTTAATCCTCTAAACTATCTACCAGATCCTTTGGTTACAGTAAAACATTAGAGTTGGTTGAAGTGTTCTGAAATGGGTACTTTTGTCTTTTATTGTTTGGTCAAAACTACAAATTTAAAATGCACTCTAATAAATGTTCCCATATTTAAGAGAAATAAATTAAATTGAGAAGGTGAATCAAATAATGGATGTATTTATGCATGGTCCTAACAATGTATGCAGTGAGCCCATGGTTTGAAAACAGCCCAGGGACAAAGGGACACAATCCAAAACTGGCCAGGTGCATTTCCAATGAATATGAGCTTCAATGAAAGAGAACTTTACTGTTGCTCATGCTAAGTCTATTTTCAGTGTGCAACTGTTTTGTTTAGCAAATGGCCATCAGTATTTGTGCTATAAAATTTGAAAGCCATGTCAGTAGAGCAATAGGTAGAATACCTTCCTTTAGTGCAGAAGGCTGAGGGTCTACTGTCATGCCATGTAAATGACTGTGCTGAACTTTGGCCTGGGGGGGGTTGCACTCCTGAGTGCATTGTCCTTTGGATGATATGTTAAACTGAGGCCACATATTCCTGTGTCGGTGGTAGGTGCCGTGAGGTCTTTAACACCCACCTAAGCTGTTGAAAAGAGTAGCAGGAGTTCCCCAATGCCTGGGCCACATTTTCTCTAGTAGTATAAATACCACCAAGTGTCTCCCCTGAAAAGAGGCTACTAGGCTAGTGGGGCTAACCTAGTCAACAAAAGATAAATAAATAAACATTTTAAATTGAATCTGCATCTTTGTCTTAATTTCAAAAGTAAAGAACAAAATAGTATGCACACTTAACAGTTTTAAACAGTGTTTATGATAACTCAAAAGAGAGAGAGGCAAGTAATGGAACAGCAGAATGGCTGTGGAGTGGGCCCTGGTCCATTACCCTGCCTATGGCCCTATTTGATCATGATCTGGATCTAGCTGGAAGCTGTTCATGCAACCTCTGATCACCTTGTACTTAAATCAAAGAGAGCTATAACTAAAAAAAAAATGTTCTCCTACCCAGAGTAGAATTTGCCCTTTCAATTACCCCTCTATATTCCACAGGTAGCACCCAACACCTTCAGACTACCCATAATGCAATATGCAGATTCATAAATGTGTTCCTCTACTCAGAACACCACTGTCTTACTCTACAAAAAATACACTACTAGTTCAAGACTTCCATTTATTCTTGCATTCAAAATCTTACTCCAATGACTCTCTCGCTCTCTCTCTCAAAGACAAGCTAATAATCAAAACCACAAAACGTGCTCCCTGCACACATACAAATAGTACCCTTCCAGTTCGACTCTCAGCTAGAGCGTCTTCTACGTGGAGACATGCGTGAATGGGCGTACCTTCGTTGAAGGTTGTGCGTCAGGGCTGGCAACTCGGTACGTAAAAATCAACTGCCAATCATTAGCGGACTGTTCAGCTGTGGCGACCCCTAACTGGGAAAAGCCGAAAGACACAACAACTTTGGAAAAACACAAAATAAGTCACGCAATCTGTAAACAAAAGTTTCTTGGAAATAGGCCCCTCCATTCAGAAGCATCTCCCTAAAAAATCAATGGCATTCTGTAAAGAACTCCTTCACCTAAAGGAGATATACAAATGTTCGTGCTACACTGATTACTGATAACTTCACAACCTGAAAACTATAGGAAAAGTACAATTCTTTTTCTGTGCTTCTGCAGTGTAAAGCGATAGTAACCTTATGAGCTTACCCAAAAACCTTTGTTAATGTGGAAGTGTCTGCACAGTACAATTTCATCACCTAACCCTTTCAATAATCTGCTAACACTATTACTTGCAAGTGGCTACTACCGAGACTGTTATTTTAGGCAATGAGAAGAGACCACACTCCTTGTCCTCAGCAATGGAGACATGAACTGACACTGTGACAAGTTTGTCCCAGAATAACAGACAGTGGTAGGGAAAAAAACACTTTGTAACCTTGCAGATATAATGAATGGAAGTATTTAAGCATGAGACATACTGCAGTCGCACAGTTATTTATTTTAATTTACTTAGTGGGAGGGCTAACTACATAAATATAATTAGAATGATAAGATGAATGGGATAATGGCTTGTATTACTAACCTATTATGTACTGTAGTTACAAAACTGATGCCCAGAAGGAAGATCTAAATGCCTGACTTAAAAGACTTGCTGTTTGCTTGTTTACTAGGCTGCTGGAGGGGTGTGGACTTTCTGCAAGAGACGTTTAGTAGCCAAAGAATCCATGTCCATGTTTGTTTTTGCTTCTGCTCATATCATTTCTATATGCCTCTGGAGAAGTGGCCCTTCTGAGGCTCATAGCAAAGGTGAGAGCAGAATATCTCTCAATGTATGGTGGCTTGTGAGTGGAAAGTATATGCCTGCATCTAAGGCTGTTGTAGCATTCCAGCTATATGTGTGTGTGTGTGTGTATATATGTATGTGTATGTATGTATACACACATATTCTGGGGCATGGGCTGTGTAGGAGACACCCTTACATAAAGCATCTGTTTTGAGCTGTCTTACTTTGCATGTAACACGAAGCTTTGAAGAATCTGTTACTGAGAAAATGATTTCATACTGACTGACTGTCAATCAGTCATAGTAGAAGAATCTTGTAGTCTACCAAACATTCTGTAGCATGCAAAATCAAACACTGCACACACTATAAGTTATGCTCCCTTATATTTCAGAGTCAAAACATGATTTTTTTTTTTTAATTAAAAACTGCGAACTAAGCTCTGGACAGTTGTAGTTCAATGTCAACAAGAAGTTGCAAGATGGAAGGATTATAATAAAAAAAATTATGCAAAAGATGGCAGGGTATCTGATATAGTTAAACATATATCTGTGTATTGCCTGTAGTTGGAGATTTTGAAGATCTGTGTTTCTTCTCTCTTCTGCTCTACAAGTGCCTCTTATGATAGGACCCAGGCAATTTTGATGATGGTCATGAGCTTAGAACAGCATAGTTGGAGTTGTCTGCCAGTTGGTGAGATGATTGCTTTAATATGGCTCTGACAATTATTTATGCTTATGAACTGAGCAGTTGTAAATAATTCTGACCACCAGTTCTTGGAGACATTGAGCTGGTGCTTGAGAAAGTCTTTCCAACTGACTGTGCAGTGTTACTTGACAGACTTCAGTGCAAATGTGGGGAATGAAATATGACTGGAAGGATGTGACTAGGAGGAAAGGCCTTCTGGATTTAAACCAAAGTCTTTAAGATTTACTGGACTTCTGTGTGAGCTATGGATTATCCATAACAAGTAAAATGTTTGAACATAAGTTTTGTAAGGAAACTTAGTACCAGAACACTTTGCACTGAAAGATAATGATAGCCCTTTATGGTCAAGGCCATATTTTCTGGTCACTTGGGTGAAAACAAGGCCAGAGCTGACAGTTTATCTGTAGCTGGTCATCAGAGTTGATGGATGAAGCTTCAGTAAGACAGATCTGCATGACCCAGATTAACAGTGAGGGTGTCTTGGGAACATCTTATTAAAGGGGTCTGTGAGAGAGAAATGATTCTTGCTTTGTATGAGTTGTGGTGGAAATAAGTGACGGATTGACCTGTTGTACTTAATTTAGAAACTGCCATGCAGTTACTGAGATGTATGGAATCTTTCTAGCGTTTTATTGTTGTTTGTGCTATTCTGATAATAGGGGAAGGTGTGTAGTTCTGAGGCGTCATTACGGTATTCAAGCAGAAATATGTTAATATGGGTAGTATTTCTCAGAACTGGTCAGTGTTGAATACAACTTTGATTTTCTGCCAGAGCAGCAGGTGGCCCTGTTGCTTACATGTGATTTAGCTGTTACTTATTCTCAAGTGTGTTGCATTTTTTTCTCACTTGCTATGCTATTGTTGATATGTTGCCAAAAGAAGCAAACCCTGATGATACTGCAACTTGTTGTCTCATTTCCAAATGCACAGCAGTCACTCATGCATGTCTGCTGTATGTTAGCCATTGTAGCTATGAGATGATGTGGAGATTTTTATCACTCTGTGAAGTTTTTAGGTGACATTGTTTGAAATAGATAGAAGCTGAGATGCATTGGTATGGGCAGTGCTGTTCTGGTTATTGCTCTTCCAACAGCTATTATTGGACATAAGATAAAAATAAATACTTTCCTATTCAGGTCTCATTGTGGTGGAGAGTATTGCAGCTTTTGTGTTTTATTTTTTGAAAAATATTAAATAAATTAATTTTAGGCAGTACTTCTTTCACTTGGCCTTTTATGCATGGAAATTACCTCCAAAGACTTTGATGTAATTTGTCAGACTATGGGGTTAAGCTGCCTTTCTGTTATTGCTGGAAAATAGTTACATATGTGCAGTGTTGTATGATCAACCCTTTATTTTAGTGTAAATATACTAGAGTTCACCGAGCCCTGATTTAGCCTCATCCCTATGAAGTTTGACTCACCCTTTCAGTTGTTCCCTGAAGCACCATCCCAGGAATTGTTGGGAGGTGCAAGAAACATTTTGGATATCCCCTTTGCCCACCAAACATGGTCTCTTTTCAGAACATAGTATCTGACATTTTCTGCCAGACTGGAGGTTTATTCACCACTATGGGTGAAATCACAGCAGATGACAGATGCCTCTGCAGTGATAAGGCTACATGTGTGGATGACAATGTGCAGACCTGAGGACACAGTACAGGGTTGGAGCAGCATGGCTGACACTTAACTCTTCAATGCCAAATGAAAGGCAAAGAAATTACTTTGGATTAGCAAACTGGGATGGTGGTCTCCATATGTTACTCATTAAAGCCACCTTTGTGGTTGTGAATTTGGTGGCAAGTGCCACAGTGAAGATGGCTGAATTTGCTTCACTGAGTGACTTTGAGACAAACACATTAAAAGCATTGAAAGTACTTTAAAGTGAGAAGTTAAATCAGCAATATTGTTTAGCATTTCAGTTTAATGTGTCTTGAACACAGTGGTGCATTTAGTAGTGCGAATAAGATTCAGTTATATCAGAAATGTGTATTAGCATCTCAATTTTATATGACTTGAACATAGTCATGCATTCAGCAGTGCGATTAAGATGCACCACAATTAACTGCCATGAATAGTCAGTGCCTCACATGGATGAAGGCACATGGCTCTTACCTGCATTTTTAGAGCTGTTGGAATGGTACAGGGAATGCATCTCACAGTACTGTGTTGGCTAATAAAATAAAAAAGGGGACCAGATGGTGTGTTCCATCTGTAGAATGGTCACACTTCTCAGCATCCCAGGGAAAACCTATATAGGAGTGCTGGAGAAAATACTTCAGCCAATAGGTGAACCTTGGATTCAGAAGGAACAGTGCCAATTCCAGCCAGGCTGTGGAGCAGTGGACCAGCTTTGCACAGTTGTTTGAAGGATCATGGTTTTCTATACATTCAGTCTATACTGGCTTGTTAATTTGTATACAAGTTATGAAGGTGCACATTGTTGGCACAAGCTGGTGGAAACCCAGAAGGAGCACAGGGTACCATAATGACAGCTGTGTGCTAGCTGGTTCCTGTACGGACAAAGTGAGAGGTATGTCTGAGTTCTTTCATTAATGTGAATGTACTGAAGATAGGTGCCAAACTGTGCAAGGGTTTGTTTTTATCTCCTCTTCGGTTTATGATTTTAATGGATAGGATATCATGTCACATTTGTGGCTGTGAGGGTGCCCAGTCTGAGGACCTAGCTGTGGTATTTCTGTTGTCTGCAAATGATGTTGCTCCTATGACTTTATCTAACAGTAACCTCTGACTTTCACTTTATTGATTGTTGAGTTTGAAATGGCTAGGATAATAACCAGCATCTACAAGCATGAGACCATGGTATACTTCCTTTAAAAAGTGGACTGCTGTCATGATGTTTGCCTGCTGTGTGACCAAGAACAAGTTATTTAACCAGGCAGTCCTCCTGGTTGCCATCAAAATGGGAACATTTTGTATAGTGGGCTTATCCAGTTAAAAATGTATAAATTAAAGTAAAAAAATGATTATAACACAAGGTGATGGTGGTGGTTGGTCAGATGCATTTGATGGACAAGCTTCAGTAACTCAGGATTATATATGTGAATGATGGAGGAGGAACATGACACAAATCCAGTGACAGTGGTCATAGTCTTCTAGGACATGAAGTGCTCTGTGGTGGTGAAGCAGTAGATGAAATATTAGTCTACTGATCAGCAGACATGTCCATCATCACCCGCAAGAGAGTAGAACAGTTTAACATTGGGCAATTGGCTGTACATCATTTCATAATGAAAGAATTGTATGAGGTGGTGGTTGCTAAATACCAAAAATGCATGTTATGGGCATGCCAGAGTCCTTCACTCTCCCTTGGAGGGGGTGCACCCCCACCTCCTCAAATTAGTTAGCTCTGAGGTTGCTGCTTGTTGCAGGATGGACATTCCCTCATTTCATTGGCTATATTTGACAGACTTAGTGTTGATAAAATTTGCCAAAAATTGCATTCCACCAATTAACTATTGCACAACTATCTGAATTATAGTCATGAACCATGGATATCTGCTGAGAAAACAAGAGTATTGGAAAAAGTTGCACAGATGAGGTTTCTATGGAGCAGATCAGTTGCTTATGTGATGGGTTTAGAAGGATGCAGGGAAGTTGTAGGAATAAGCTAGCTCTATGACATACAATGCATCAAAAAATTAGAGGTTATGGAGATCGTTTATTTGAAGTCCTACCAAAAGGGGACATTTGGCCATGCTGTAAAAGTATGGCTCTTATTCATACAGCAGAATGGTTGAATGGAGGGCTAATGTACATGGAGAATGTAACACAGTTGTGTGTAGCTTCCTCATAAAACTGATGAGAGAGTAGGGAAGAGAGTAGAAAGAGAAGACGGCACATGGGATGATTTGGATAAATGTAGAAGAGGTTTCTATTTATGTCTTCAAACTTCTCTTCAAGACAGTTGAACATCAAGCATGAGAAGCTGAACAAGTATTTATGACTTTTTAGATGTTCCAAGACTTTGCAACTTATGAGTTGTTTTATTAGTTTAGGGGTACAGGGAAATTTGAACCCAATCTAAAAATATAGAAGGGGATTAAGTATGGAAAATTTGTGTATTAATTGATTTGTTGTGCAGTGTTTATATAAATTTTCATAAAAAGATTTAGCAAAAAGATTTGGCATAAAAGTTTCAACAAAAAAGTCAACAAACTCTAAGAGGTTGCTTCTAGCAGTTATCACTTATTTTAAAATAAAAGTATGAACAACTGAGGCTGGAAGTGGGAAAGAGCAAAAGACTAGTTAGTTACTTGAATTTCTTTTCTGGAGTAGGGTGCAAACTCCAATGGACCATTTTAGTGCAAAGACAAACTATGATAGTAAAGTTTACAAAAGTTAAATGGAACAAGATTAAAAAATACAGGTGCACACAATGCATTTAAAACAGCAGATGTGATAAAGGCTGAAAAAAATGCAGACGTGATGAACTCCATTACAAATACAGAAGTGATGTATAGACTGTAAGTGAAATCATTGCTCCATTAACCATCTTTTACATTATCACAAAGAATGAAATTGTTTAAAGAGAAACAGAATAATTTTCATATTATTTACCATATTTATATATTGTAGTTGGGAGTGGTGGAGAAAGGATTGAGAAGAGAAAATGATAAAGGAGGAGGATACGTTGGGGTGAGGAGACATTTATTCAAAGAAGTAGTTGGAAAGGAGTTGCAGTATTTAATGGTTGTTATATTTTTCCAGTACAGTGAATTACATTTGATGTTAAGTTCTTTCTGTACTCTTGAAATCATTTCCAGCTGTAAACAATTCCAAATTATTAAGCATGGCAGATCCAGAAGTCAACTTAATTTTGACCCTTCCCTCCATTTTTGACCCTTTCTCTCAAACTGTCAGCAGCTGTGTTTGTCCCATGAATTGTAAATAAACTATTTTCAGTATTACTTTGCAGCATCATTATGATTTTCAAATTATCATTTCATTTAATACAAAAACTAACCATACAAAGGCAAATGTTTGTTACTATTTAGTAATGCAAGCCACAATAAAATGTATTACAATATGATTAGTCACTATTGTAGGTTATAAAAGCAAAGCCAAATTAATACTAGATTGAATGACTAAAAGCTCTAAGGCTGTTTTTTACACATTTTTGGGGGAATCTAGTAAAATTTTGGAATTTGGTTTGTTTCAGTGCTTGCAGGAGCAAACGATTGCTTGAGATTTGACATTTTAGGCCACATAATTCCCTCAGCAATTAATGTTCATAGTGGTGCCAGTTTGATTTGGCTGAATAGCGATGTATTGCAGCTTGTAATAGAATCACTGTAATGACTGGAAATATGTTAACTACTTGTACATTTCCTAGAATTTCAGTTCATGAAAACAGAACTGAATTGTTTTGGTAACTGTTATTCAGTGTCCCTGTTAATAAAGACAGCTATACTTATCAGATGCAAATTCTTATACACGTTCATCTTTATATAAAAAAATGAGAGCCGTGGATGCATATACTTAATCGGCTCTGTATACTCTCTTTTCCCCTTATTTCTTAATGTAATAAACTTCCTTTTCAGTGTTATTTTTATAAATAAGTTGCACAACAGTGATCCCTAGTTAAATATACTAACAGAGCAGCAGCTAATTTAGTGTCACAACATTCACAGGTTAGAACTGAAATATGTTGTTTAAATTTTTTTTAAATGATGCATTTCTGTACTGCAAACAACACATATGTTTATGCTTAAGTACAGTTAGGCTCCAAGCTATATGAAGAGTGTGTGTTAGATGGTATCTGGGAGACTACAAGAAAGTTAAGTTGTCTGTTGGTAACATCACTATCAGGAAAAGAAGGCAGGAATGGAAATATAGACAACTGGAATATTGCTTTATGTTTTAAGGGTAAACATCATGAAGACATGGGGAGTAAAACCAGGTCAGAAATATACCACCATAATGATACCTGGAATGCATTGTATATTACACAAGATCTTAAACACCCCAGATGTGATTACTAAAGTGAGAATAAGAGACTGGGATGTATTAGCATGATGTTGATCAGTAAGATACTGGGAGTTGATGACACCTGTAATGACATCACAAGGTACCAGAATTAACACATCCCTGCTTTTTCCTAGTATTTTTCTGCCTTTTATGAGGAATATTATATTCACTGGAACTTTACATTCATTGCTGCAAAGCCCCTTTCTAACCCACCCCTTTTATTGTTAACTTCGTAAGTAACATAGTCCTTCTTGGACTCTTCAGCCTTGAACTGGGCTACAAAGTCAAGGAAAACTGCAATATGTATGTGGAGAGTTTACTGTAATCAGTCAAATAGCATGTGTTTTTTTAAGGAGGAGTTAATAAATGAAAGAATCCAGGAAAACTATGCAGATACAAGGAAAAAGTGAAAAACAGTCACAGTGTCTTTCCCACTATATAGCAAGTATACTCACAAGGTATGAGAACTCCTATATGGAACTTTTTTTGGAAGAGATAGTTTATTACCCAGATGTTTAGAGTTAGGGGGTTACCCAGAAAAATGTTAACAATGTTGAAAAAAGAGGTAGTGGCTAAGAGACAAAAAAGGTTACATGCTCCATTATTGGATAGTCAAAGAGGAGCAACTAATATTGCTCAGACAAAAAGTATAATTAAGAAGAATACAAGTGAAAGTCAGTATGCATTTATTTGCACATATAACAAAAACACTTTAGAAGTGTGCAATATTGTTAGAAAAAATTGGACTTTGTTAACATCTGAGCATAACAGGCACCCAAAGAGGCAGAAGGTAATAATAAAAAAACACGAGCCTGTAGGTGTAGCCATACAATACAAAGCATTTTCGTCCACCAGTCTTCCTCAGATGTAAAATGAAAGAATGAAGGTTGTGCCTGCTTATATACCCCTCCCAATCTAATTAGTAATTAAAACAATTGTTTAATTGACACCAATAAAATCCTGTAACTAAAATATTCGTGACAACCTACCAACTTGCCACAAATACAGATGAAAGTAGATAAAAACATGCACATATTTTTTTAAAAGAACTTTAAAATAAATATATAAATACTAAAACCATCACAATGTGTTGGACAGATAAATAAACTTGAATCAAAAACCAACAAAAGGAACTTGCAAAACAATATATATACTTATTTTATAGTTTTGCAGCTCTCATTTTTAAAATAGGGGCAATGGATATGTATTCATTCAGCCCTGGGAATCTATTGGCTTCCAATAACAACTGCCAAAATATTTATCTCACCTCTATCCTATTTTCCCACGGGCCCCCCCTCACATCACATTGCACCTTCTCTACAACAAAGAAGCCCCATTTTGCTTGGGGACATGTCAGTGTATGTTTAAACAAGGCATTTTTAATATCTTCGACTCTAATAGCATATAAATGCTCATAAATCCTCCTTTTGAGTTTACGAGTAATTTTTCCAATGTAAAATGCACCACAGGTTTTACATAGGGCTAAATAAATCAAGCCTTCGCTATTACAGTTGGAAAAAATGCTACTCTGAATCTGATGGTCTCTTGACAGGATGTATAAAGAATCCTGTCTAAGTATATATGGGCATTGGGCACATACCCCACATTTGTAGGTTCCCAATTTCTTACATGAAACAATAGAACCATTATGCTCCAGCAAATCCTTGAGGTTCCTGCCTTTTTTTACATGTAAATCCTAGAGTGTTGGTAAACAAAACGTCCAACTCTGAATAACACCTAAACCTGCTCCAGTGTTGAGAAATAATGTTTTTAACCCTAGAGGTATTCTGATTATAAAACATCACATAGTTACCCCCAAGGTTTCTTGATTTTATCCCTGGTAACATCACCCCTGGTTGTTGTGTGGTACCCTGCACATTTATTGGTACTATCACACTTGTATCTCTTGTTCCCAAAATAGGGGCAAGCCTATCCTTTCTCCCATTCTTTACTTCCTCCAAAACCTCATCAATTAAATAGTTAGGATACTTCCTAGATATAAACATTTCTTTGACTCTCTGACTTTCATCTTCGAAGTCCGAGTCCAAAGAGGTCATCCTACAACTACGGACAAATTGTCCCTTGATAATACTTCTCTTCTGTTTAAATGGATGGGAACTAGTGAAATATAAGTTAGAAAAGGTTTCCTTTCTATATACATTAGATGTAAACTGCTGCCCTAGTCTTTTTAATAGTGACTTCCAGAAAGTTCATATAGTCATGTGTAATATGGGAAGTAAATTTCAAAAAATTAGTGGTATGGTTTAGATAGTCAATGAAGTCTGTTAACTTTTCCATACTACCTTTCCAAAAAATGCAAATATCATCCAGGTAACGTTTGTAATATACCCAATATTGTGCATATTCAGACTGGAACACAAACTTCTCTTCCCAAACCATGAGCACAATGTTGGCATAAGTAGGGGCACAACTTGCCCCCATGGCCACTCCCTGGATCTGTTTAAACAACTCACCCTCAAAAAATATAAAGTTGTGTTTCAAAACCAAATCCATCAACTCTGTATAAACCAGAAAAGTATTGTGGACAGCTTAATAGACTTGAGGATTTTTCTACGGAAAAAGAATTTAGATATTATGTTTCAGGTGCAACAGGATGGTGGTACTAATAGTGGTATTAGAAGACCTAGTACCTATAATCCCCCTATACACCCCCAGCTAAAAAATTTTGAAAGGGAGGTCGAAGAAGAAATCAGGAATGTTTATAGGGGTGGATGGCATGGTAAATTTAACATGACTAGAGAAGAAAAGGTACTTCTCAAATCCATTCAAGAAAATAGATACCTGAGGGTGATGCAACCCGATAAAGGTAGAGGGGTGGTCTTCATGGACAGTATTTTGTATTCCAGTAAGATGATCGTTATGCTTAATGATAGCAACAGGTATGTTAGGGTATCCAAGAATGAGATTAACTTAGCATACCGTAAGAATGATTTGGTTTTACAGGACATGCTGAATAACAATTTTGTAAACCAGGACACTTTTATGTATCTCAGTGTGGACAGACCCCATATCCCTGCTATTTAAGGTACATAAAATTCACCCCTGAGACCCATTGTGGCAGCCAATGGCTCTAAAACCCATCCGTTGGCCAAATTTTTGGATATAAAATTAAAAGATATTTGGGTTAAGGCCAATGGTATACTTAAGGACTCCTGGGAATTTCTGAGAAGTATTAATAGCAATATGTATTCAGATTCCTTAATATTTGTAACCCTTGATATTCAGGATTTATTTAACGTGATTCCACATGCTACAGGGTCAGAATGGTTCCAGGATGCCATTCACAAACATGGAAAACTTGACCACAATACTTTTCTGGTTTATACAGAGTTGATGGATTTGGTTTTGAAACACAACTTTATATTTTTTGAGGGTGAGTTGTTTAAACAGATCCAGGGAGTGGCCATGGGGGCAAGTTGTGGCCTTACTTATGCCAACATTGTGCCCATGGTTTGGGAAGAGAAGTTTGTGTTCCAGTCTGAATATGCACAATATTGGGTATATTACAAACGTTACCTGGATGATATTTGCATTTTTTGGAAAGGTAGTACGGAAAAGTTAACAGACTTCATTGACTATCTAAACCATACCACTAATTTTTGAAATTTACTTCCCATATTACACATGACTATATGCAGCAGTTTACATCTAATGTATATAGAAAAGAAACCTTTTCTAACTCATACCTATATTTCACTAGTTCCCATCCATTTAAACAGAAGAGAAGTATTATCAAGGGACAATTTGTCAGGATGACCTCTTTGGACTCGGACTTCAAAGACGAAGGCATAGAGTCAAAGAAATGTTTATATCTAGGAAGTATCCTAACTATTTAATTGATGAGGTTTTGGAGGAAGGAGAAAGGATAGGTTTATTTTGATAGTACCAATAAATGCATAATGGTTCTATTGTTTCATGTAAAAAATTGGGAACCTACAAAAATGCCCATATATACTTAGAGTCAATAGACCATCAGATTCAGAGTAGTAGTTTTTCCAACTGTAATAGTGAAGGCTTGATTTATTTAGCCCTATGTAAAACCTGTGGTGCATTTTATATTGGAAAAATTACTTGTAAACTCAAAAGGAGGATTTATGGGCATTTATATAAGATATTAAAATGCCTTGTTAAAACAAACACTGACATGTCCCCAAGCAAAAGGGGGCTTCTTTGTTGTAGAGAAGGTGCAATGTGATGTGGGGAAAATAGGATAGAGGTGAGATAAATATTTTGGCAGTTAGGGCTGAATGAATACATATTCATTGCCCTATTTTAAAAAACTATAAAATAAGTATATATATTGTTTTGCAAGTTCCTTTTGTTGGTTTTTGATTCAAGTTTATATATCTGTCCAACACATTGTGATGGTTTTAGTATTTATATATTTATTTTAAAGTTCTTTTAAAAATATGTGCATGTTTTTATCTACTTTCATCTGTATTCAATTGTTTTAATTACTAATTTTCATTCTTTCATTTTACATCTGTTATGTGATTAAACCTGCCTGTTGTGGTTTTATTGGTTCCTGGTTCTGTGGCACCCTTTCCTTGGAGTTTTGGATAACATCTGAGCATGACATTTTGGAATGTTTGGGGAGCAGAGAGAGATTTGAATTTTAAACATTTGTTGGAAAGAAATATTAGTTATCCTGGAAGGTCTAACCTTAGACCAGGACACTTTAAATGTGGCAGATGTAATCAGTGTACCCATATACTTGAGACAAACCACTTGTTTATGGTGAATGGACATAGGGTTAATATTCATTCACATTTTAACTGTTTGTCCAAAAATGTTGTTTACATTGCCCAATGTTTAGTGTGCCCTGCATATTATGTAGGGAAGACTGCCAAAAAATTCAAAAGTAGAATTTACGAACATATTTCTGACACTTCTAAGGCAGTTAAAACTAACACGTTGAGTAGACACATAGAGAGATTTAACGATCACACATTTAAGTTTTTTGTGGTGCAACAAATTTTGCTTGACCCACAAGGACAGGTGGTACCGGAAAAAACTGAAGCATGTGAACTACGTTGGCAATTGAGGCTGAATGCCACAGTATATCCAGGGTTAAGTAACTGTACTAGTATTTTACGTATTTTAAAGATGAAAAAATATGCATGTTTTATGTAAGATATACACATACACATATACATTTTATTATTTGTATATACATTTTCTGATAAATTTAAGGTGTAATTGAAATTTTGATTAATGTTTATGGCTCTGTGGCTTTAAACACTACTTTTTGTAGTAATTTTGTAAACAACTATTTAAAACTAAGTGTGATTTTTTAACATATGTTTTGAGGAAGTCTTGTCTTACCCTTGAGGAAAGCACTAAACCAATAAAGTTGGGGTCTGCAGTACTTAGCTGCTTGCTTTCCTACTTTTTTCTTGCACTTTTTTGTTTCAACTAGTTTATTCAGTTGAGTTTTATTTGGGTTTATAAAATACTAACTAATCCAGGAAGTATTTAAATCTTTATGATCTGAACTGTCTGTGGACCAACAGTATAACAGCAGCCAGGCCAGCTTCTAAACCAGCGGTGCACAACCTTTTTATGGGGAGGGCCACTACACGAATCCTTAATGCATCTGCAGGCCACCTCAAAACATAGTAAGTCATTACCAGTTAATAATAGGTACAGGTGACTGGCATTTTTACTTAAGACAGTAGTCATGAAATTGCCTGTTTTCTACATCAACTTTGCATTTAATTTTATTCTGGCTTGCAGCCATGATGTATTACAAACTCTTGCAGAAAGTTACTACTGTTTACAGACTACAAGTTATAAACAACACAGAATAGTTAGTTCCGCAGCTAAAATTAGAGGTGTGCACAACTGCAGTCAATTAGGTATGTATGTGCTGGAAAGTTTGCATGACTGGAGTAAGGCATAGCATTTTTTCACTTTTTAAAAAAAATTTGGTTACTCTCTGGGGGTTGGATGGTGTTGAGTTGAGGGCCGGATTTGGCCCCGGGGCCGAATGTTGTGCACCACTGCTCTAAACTCTCTAGATAGAGTCCATAGGTAAGAATAAGGTAATCAGGCTGTAGACCAAATTCAAAAGTTCTCTCTAGCCTCATGGAGGACAAGATAATCCAAAGGGAAATTTGTGGCTGCCCATTCAATTATTAGGTTTACCTTGAAGGAAGCAAGGGTGCTGCTCTGTTGTATATGTACTGGACATTTGTTCCAGAGGTGTGGGATATCTTCACTTATGAATCTATCATGCCAATTTCTTTTAGTTATCATTTGATGAATCTGTAGTTCCCTTGACCTGCGTTTTAGAGGAACCATTTGTTCAGCAAAGGAAATAGAAGCTCAAGGAGGCTCAGATATTTCATGGCTTGAAAAGCTAGACAGAGTATCATGGAGGACTCTATAAATGACCGAGCACAGAGAGCGAGTGTGCTCTGGGTCTGTCTGGATAATTAAGGGTCGTGAGACCATTGACCTTTTTAATTAGGAACCTCTGAGGTCTCTCAAGTTAAGGAAAATGTTAGACAAATACATACCGAAAGAGGCATAATATTCTATAATGGCTGTAAGAGATGAGTAAAGGGGAATCAATACCACCGTAGGAGATGGCATTGGAAATTAGGTGTCAGACAGAAAACTTTCTGAACTACTGCAGAGACTTAATCATCAACCACTTTTCTTCATTTTTACATGGGATTGTGGATGTCACAAACTGTAATTACCTCTCTTGTTTAAAAGCCACTGTCCTACTTTCAACAATCATGTCCAGTTGTCACAAGTCTCTACCCATGCAATCCATCAATCTTTTGGCTGGATATGATAGCCTCCTTCTCCTTTCTTCGTGTCTCTCCCAGATGTAATCAGTCATGACAGTTTAGACCAATGAAATCATGACAGCCAGTCTCTGAACCCCAACTAGAGAAGCAGAATCACTGCAGCTAGGCTCTAAACTGCTTTTAGATCAAAACTATCTTGGCAGCCATGTTCTAAATGCTGAACATCTGTTTATTCCATGAACAAACTGCATTTGTTATTAGTGGAAAAGGGGAGGGAAAGATGCTTAGTTCCCCTAGTCTAGGCCTAGCATTGCATCATTTGCAAATTGCAGCACTATCCTCCCCATCCATCATCCCTCTCAAATGTCCAGAATTTTACAGAACATCCCTGCTTTTGCCTGCTAGTTTTGGCCTGTTCCATACATAATTTTCAACTGTCTGGTAAATGATGGTGAATTCTATTCATTAGAGTTTTACTACTTGTTAGTGTTCAGAAAATTCATGTTGATGGAAAAGCTGATGTTTTATTAACTTTTTAGAGCAATAGTTAAAAATGTTTCTTCTTTTTGGCCCTTTGATATTCACTGACATCATTTTGTTGTTCAGAACCTGCAAACAAACACCTTGCTTTCTAATTAAAACACACTACTATGGTATAATCCCAGTAATTGTCATTAGTAGTCTTTTAATTTATAATTTATAATTTTTTCAAAGGATAAAGCAGAGAACTGAAAATGAGAGGAAGAGACAAAAATGTAAAAAATTTCTGAACAAAGGGTGAATGGGAATATGAAAATATAAATCTTTGGGATCAAAAGAGACCATGAAGGCCTGAGGAAGAAGGAGAGGAAACAGTCTGAAGAGAGCATCCTGAAAGTAGGGACCTTAAGGAAGATGTTGAACAGATTAACATCCAGAACTGGCCTCCAAGTCCCCTCCTTTCTTGGAGCCAAAAACATCCTAGAGTAAAAACTCCTTCCCAGTTGGGTGGATGTAACGTATTGAATGGTGCCATGATCCAAAATAGACTGCAAAACCTCTGGGAAATGAGAAAGCTGGTCTGGAGCAGGTTGCAGAATACCTGAAAGGGGAGAGGGCCTTCCATATCATAGAATACCCCTGATGAATGACAGACAACAACCAAGAATCAGAAGTAATCTGTTGCCGATTTTGGAGGGACAAAGAAAGGTGAAGGGTCAAGGGAACCTGGCTGAGGGAGATAGGAGGCAAAATGTCAAATATAGACAGGTTTGTCCTGAAAATAAGGCTTCTGAGAAGTAGGAGTCAGACTAGCCTTAGCAGGAGGTATATGTCTAGACCCCTTCCTACTTTTAGAAGGCTGATGAAGCTAAATATGGGAAGGTAATTCCTATGAAATTGAGAGATAGGGGAGAAAATATGCTTTAGTTCCTGCATGCCCTTACCTTATCCTGGAGAGAACTTGAAGAGGTCAGCAGCAGCTGTCTCAAACAGATTTTTATTATCCAGAGAAGCATCCAAAAGTTTGGCTTTAATATCAGGCAGGGCCTGAAGGGAAAGCCAAGAATAATGCTTCACCACAGAACCAAAGGCAGCAGCCCTGGAAGAGACAGCAGCATCATAAATGCATTTTATGGAGTGACAGGCAACCTCAGAAATGGACCCAAGCAGGGAAAGAGCTGAAGCTTTGCCTTTAGAATCAGATACAACCTTAGCTACCCGAGATAGGAGGGCTAAGACATACCTGGTCATGTGAGTTTGGTAATTAATAGCACAGAATGACAAGATGATAGCAGTATAAACTTTTTTATCAAATTTTCCATAGCTCTACTGTCCTTATTTGAAGGAGCTTATAAGAGGGCAAAACTTTAGAAGGCTTATCAGTGGGGACTGAAACCACAGAAGGATCAGCAGAAGGACACTTAAAAACATGCAGTCCTCGGGCACCTTGTAGAACCTATCAGGCTTCTTAGGAGCCTGGGACTGAAAATCTGGAGATACAGAGGCAGCAGCAAAATGTATTTATTTCATTTTATTTATTTATTATTTTATTTTACATTTGTTTACCAGGAAAGTCCTACTGGACACAGGTCCATTTTCAGAGGAGGCCCGGGGAGAAAAGCTCCACAATACAATACAGTACATGAGAGAAGAGAAAAAAAAATAGAGCATACTTATAGCAAAAAACCTGCTGAGACAGGAGGAACTGCAGATGTCTTGGGAGACTCCATTTTTAGAAGCTCATAGTACTTTTTTGTATGTCAGAAATCTGATAGCAATCCCATTTAAAATACTCCATCATACAAGAAACAGTATCCCAAAAGGATAATTCTCCCAAGAAGGAAATCTGGGCTTAAAGAATATTCTTCCTCTGAGCCATATCCTAAAGGAGAAGAGATTTGAGAGGAGTAGGCCAGGGATTGCTCCCCAGAGTATAAGTCGTCATCTGAGGAATAGAGTTCCCTTGTCCTTTTAATAGGACTGGAAGATCAGGGAGAATTCAGGGACTGAAACCTCCTGGGGAGGCTTCAAGTCCATAAAGCCATTTGAGAAATTCCCCTTGGCCCCTCAGAAATAATCAGCCAAGGTTCGCCTTTAATGTCCAGAGCAGACATTTGAAAAATTTCTGAGGACATGAGAGAATTCAGGTCCATGCTGGCCTGCAATGAAGTCTCAGCAGAGCAATCAGATGCAAGCACCAGACGGTCTTCAGGGCTTTCACTAACTTAAAGAGAGATGTCCTGTGGAGGCTCTGGGCAGCAACAGGATCAGGTCTAGACTTCTTTACCTTTTCTTGGAGGTCAGCAGTCCCTCAGGAAGGGAGGATTCAGCCATAGCACCCTGAGTTAACATTTTAAGATGTTGGTTCTCAAGGTATACAGAAAGAGAAGATAAGCAACTACAGAGGGTCTTAGGGACAAATGCTTGACAGTTCGAGTACTGAATATAGTCACAGAAAGCACCTAGGCAAAAAAGGCACTGGTCATGGTGGTGTTTATGTGAATCTGACACCCACATTGGCATTTTCCCTTCCTGGATTACATGAACAAAAGTAGGCAATAATGAAAAAATAGAGAAGAAACCCCAATGGGGCACTTATCGGAAAGTGGCCTGGTAACCAGCACAGCAGCAGAAGGCCATTCAGACAGACATCTTTACTGTCTTCTGAGTTGTTTCTTAGAAAAGCTGCATTGCCACCTACATTTTTGAGTTTTCTTGCCTGCAAAAGTTGATATCTGTGTTAGAAACAGTATTTAGAACATACCTAGAGCCTGTTTATTGCATTTTTGTGTTGCACTTAATTTAAAATCATTTTTTCTTAAAATTGCATTTTACCTGCCTCTGACCTAGCACATACATGTTGGAGTCATTTATTGCACTGTTCTGACTAGTTTGCTACTTGTGTGTCTCTGCTATCCTTAAACAAAAACAAAAAAAAAAAATCTTGCTATTTTCCCACTTTCTATAATTAAAAAAAAGTTCAGTTACAGAGTTGCTGTTCTGAACTGTTTGTAAGTTTCTTGGAGGCCAGTGCTTACTTGGGCTAAAGGGAAGTCTCTGTGTTCACCAGTGGCAGTGGTTAACACTGAGCAGCCTGCCTGTCCCTGTAGGAGTGGTTACTGCCTAGAAACTGTAGTTTTATTGGCCATTTTGGGTCAATTCCAAACTCCTTGATCTCTCTCTCTTAAAACCCTGCAGCAGCGTGGTTTTGGCATCTTTCCAGGCTTGATAGTTGTTGCTGAAGCACCTACCAAGAGGAGAAAATGCTGAGAGAAGAAGGAAGGCACTTTTGAGATTTTAAGTATTTTCTTCTGATTTATTTCTTAGAAAAACTGCATTGCTGCCTACTTTTTTGAGTTTTCTTGCCTGAAAAAGTTGATATCTGTGTTAGAAACAGTATTTAGAACATACCTAGAGCCTGTTTATTGCATTTTTTGTGTTTCACTTAATTTAAAATCATTTTTTCTTAAAATTGCATTTTACCTGCCTCTGACCTAGCTCACATGTGTTGGAGTCATTTATTGCACTGTTCTGACTAGTTTGCTACTTGTGTGTATCTGCTATCCTTAAACAAAAAAAAAAAAAAATCTTGCTATTTTCCCACTTTCTATGATTAAAAAAAAAGTTCAGTTACAGAGTTGCTATTCTGAACTGTTTGCAAGTTTCTTGGAGGCCAGTGCTTACTTGGGCTAAAGAGAAGTCTCTGTGTTCACCAGTGGCAGTGGTTAACACTGAGCAGCCTGCCTGTCCCTGTAGGAGTGGTTACTGCCTAGGAACTGTAGTTTTATTGGCCATTTTGGGTCAATTCCAAACTCCTTGATCTCTCTCTTAAAGCCCTGCAGCCGCGTGGTTTTGGCATCTTTCCAGGCTTGATAGTTGTTGCTGAAGCACCTACCAAGAGGAGAATACGCTGAGAGAAGAAAGGTTCCACTTTTGAGATTTTAAGTATTTTCTTCTGATTTATTTCTTAGAAAAACTGCATTGCCGCCTACTTTTCAGCGTTTTCTTGCTTGCAAAAGTTGCTGTCTGTGTTAAAAACAGTATTTAGAACATATATAGAGCCTGTTTTTTGCATTTTTTGTGTTGCACTTAATTTAAAATCTTTTTTCTTAAAATTGCATTTTACCTGCCTCTGACCTAGCACACATGTGTTGGTGTCATTTATTGCACTGTTCTGACTTGTTTGCTACTTGTGTGTATCTGCTATCCTTAAACAAAAAGAAAAAAAGTTGCTATTTTCCCACTTTCTATAATTAAAAAAAAAAGTTCAGTTACAGAGTTGCTGTTCTGAACTGTTTGTAAGTTTCTTGGAGGCCAGTGCTTACTTGGGCTAAAGGGAAGTCTCTGTGTTCACCAGTGGCAGTGGTTAACACTGAGCAGCCTGCCTGTCCTTGTAGAAGTGGTTACTGCCTAGAAACTGTAGTTTTAATTGCCATTTGGGTCAATTCCAAACTCCTTGATCTCTCTCTCTCTCATAAGACCCTGCAACTCTCTTTTTGCATGGTCTTGCGCACAGAGCAGCGTCGGGCAGTACCAGTTAGCTGGGTTATACTATTCCTGGCTCCACAAAGTCTGCAATGCAAGTTTTCCCTTAGAATTAGGCAAGCCTCAACTCAAGTGCTTCAGATCAACTGCTCTTATTGCAGCACTTGCATAACCCAAATCAGCACTTGTCCAAATCTCCTAGACAACACTATTATTTTCCAAATCTCCTAGATAGCACTATTATAATGCAGTATAAGACCCTCGACTGTCCACAAGACAAGTGAAATTCACTTTTCCAAGCATGTCCAGAGGTCATCTTCAGGTGTACTCTCCTGTTCATCTGGTGGAATTGGGCATCCTGAGGCAATGTCACAACTGCCTCATGTATACAGACAACCCTCTCCTCTTACCGCTAGACACAAACACTTGTGAGAGATGCAAATACACAGCCAGACTGGAGGCTAAGCGCTCTCAACCCATGACTGTAACAGACAGTCAAGAGGAGAAGAGACACACTAGCATCACACCACCAGTCACACATGGATCTACAAAACAAGCACCGGCAAAACATACACATAAATACACAAAAACATATTCGGAGGCAGTAGGTACCAATCTGAAAAATAAACAGTGCCCTCCAAAGCAGACAAGCAAGCAACCTGCACCCCCAAACACAAGCCAGAAAACACATAATTCACCTCAGCAGTGTGCCTCATGACAGCCCCTAAGGCAAAACACCATACCCAACACACTAGTAATAGGAGACTCTATAGTAAGGCACACAGATGTTCCACTCACCAAGCTGAACAAGGAGGTTACTGTCAGCTGCCTATCGGATGCTAGGATCTGCCACATAACACAGGCACTTAGGTCACTCCAGAACAAGTACAAGTATGACGCTGTTATTGTACATGTTGGTATGAATGATCTAAGATGTACCTCCCTGGACTACATGAAAAGAGACATTGAGGAGCTCTCTGATCATGTAGCCCAAGCGGGTATGACCCAGACCTTGAGTAGCATACTACCTTCACCTAGAATAATACCACAATACAAAGACAAAATGATCAATTTCAACAATTGGCTAAGCTTCTGGTGTCATTCTAAGGGGATCCAGTGTCTGTCTGCCTGGGATGACATGATAGACAATCCTCGCTGTTTCACCAGAGATGGTTTGCACCTCTCACCCCTAGGTTTTCGAATACTGGCCAAGGCTTTGGTCGTCCCCATAGTGCCTTTTTTAGGCAAGGCTCAAAGGACAAACCAACCACCATAACCAGCACAGGTAACCAAAAACTAAGGGTAATGCTACTCAACGCCAGAAGTCTCAACCTCAAAATGCACGCACTCGAGGCACTCCTCAGTATAGAGAAAATCAATGTTTGTGCAGTGACGGAAACCTGGTTCAAGGCTCCAGAGAGCACCCCAGCACTACCAGGTTACAATTCATATCATACCTTCTGGCCTCAGTTACTGGATCACAGTACAAAAGGCGGAGGTGTATCCATATTCATCAAGGATACCCACATCTCCAGGTTAGTGGCGCAGCATGACGCCCCAGAGATCATCCATGCGCAACTATCAGCAGGCAAAACCACATTTCAAGTCATAGCCTGTTATAGATCACCCACCATGTCCCAAGATGCTCAATCAGCATACCTCGAGGCATTGGAAAATATAAAGGTCCTACCCAACACCATAATTTTGGGTGATTTCAACTACCCTGGTATAGACTGGGCGAACTACCAAAGTTCTAACTCCTATGCCTAGCGGTTCATAGAATTTATAAATTCAAATGCCCTTGAACAACTGGTATGTTCTCCCACTAGAGGGTACAACATATTGGATTTAGTCATCACAAATATGGGCGCCCATTGTACCACACCCGTTATCACTCCCTCTCTGGTCAGATCAGACCACAAACTGATAACCCTAGACATCCTCACCCCTCCACCTCCCCCAGTCAAAGAAACCATTGTAAAAAACCTTTCCAAAGCAAACTTCAAACTACTTGCATCAGAAGTGGAAAGCTTCACTATTCCCTTGCAGAAGGATAATGATATCCAGGATGCGGAATCCTACACCAAGGCACTTTATATACATCTTCAGGATTGCATGGACCGTGCTATCCCAAATAAAACCAAGACTCCTTCCTCAAGCAAGAAGAAACCAGTCTGGTGGACCCTGGCCATAAGCAAACTATACAATAAAAGGAGGAGACTTATACAAAAACAGGCCAAATCTCAAGTAGAAAAATCATCCCTGATCAGCATTAGTAAGAAATTGAGGGCTCTCATCAAGTCAACTAAAGCCAATTTCGAAAAGAAAGTTGTCAAGGATGCCAAGGATAACAATAAGGCCTTCTATGATTACATCAAAAACCTAAATGGCAATGCTCAGGTCTGTTCTGAGCTAGTACAAAATGGAACAAAATTCACTGACCCCACTGACATTGCCAACACCTTGGCTGATAGGTTCAGTGCAAATCCGCCCCCCCCCCCCACACCACCTACAGGGCCTATTACTATTCCAGGGGATTGTGTAACTTCAATTATTACTGATACATTGGTTAATAAGGCTCTATCTAAAGCTAAAAACACTGCCTCCATGGGACCAGATGGTGTCCTGAGCTGTGTCATACACGAGCTCCAAAATGAATTAACCCCGCATCTGAATACCCTGTTCAGTCTCAGCCTCTCGACAGGATATGTGCCCATAGAATGGCACACAGCAACGGTGGTTCTGCTGCACAAGGTTGGGCCCACAACCGACCCTGGGAACTACCAACCAATAAGCCTGACCAGTCTGATCTGTAAGGCAATGGAGCGAATCATTATGGAACTCATAAATGGAGAGATTGGGAACCTCCAAACACTGGATCCCACACAGTTCGGCTTCGTCAAGGCAGATCATGCCTCCTGAACCTGGTGGACTTCTTTGAGACAGTTACTCAGGCTATAGATAAGGGAAAGGAGGTACACACGGCTTACTTTGACCTTGCTAAAGCATTTGACACCATTCCCCATTCGGGTATTATTGATAAACTCACCAACCTGGGCATAAACCCTTACATCACAAGATGGATTGCAAACTGGCTCTCAGACAGATCCCACAAAGTAAGAGTAGCGGGATCTATGTCCGAATCCAGACCATTAACGAGTGGTGTGCCTCAGGGCTCTGTCCTGGGGCCCCTCTTGTTTGGCATATACTTCTCAGAAGTACAGGCAAGCACTGAAAGGCTGTGGCTGAACAAGTTTGGGGATGACTGCAAACTGGGTGTTATAATAGAGTCTCCAGCTGAGATGGATATCATCCAGACGGGCCTTAATGAGACTGATACATGGTGTCAAAGCCATGGTCTCAAGCTAAATGCTAAAAAATGAGTAGTAATCCCCTTTGGAAAAAACAGAGTACCTGCGAACTACCACATAGGAGGTAACCCCCTAAAATCTGAAGAAGTAATAAGGGATCTAGGGACCCAAGTAGATAGTCAACTTTCCTTTGATAACCATGTTGCCAAGGTGGTTAGAAAATCCTTCTATGTGACCCATCTGATCACGAAAGGGTTTGCATCAAGATTTAAGGATGTAGTGGTGGTCCTCTACTCTTCCCTCATCAGACCCATTATTGAGTGCAATGCACCAATTGGAATGTACCTGGCTAGGCATCTCCAGCAGCTGGAGAGACCACAAAGGTACCTCACTAAGAGGATTACTGGCCTCAAACAGTTGCCCTATGTGGCATGATTGAAAAAAATAAGGCTTTTCTCTGTTGCATACTGCCTTCTCAGAGGCTGTACTCGAGCTACACTTTCTAGGGATATAAACCTCAGCACAACAATGAATAGAACATGCTGGAGGGATAGATTCCCTTCGCAAAGACTTCCCTTGCTATGGAACAATGTCCCGATCTACATAAGACAGAGCCCGTCACTATCACTCTTCAAGAGGAACCTTGACGAGTGGATGGGTAACAGAAAGTTCACACCAGGGATCATACCAACAACTCAACTAGATAGGGGCCAAGGGTACTAGCTGCTAGATCAAGGGCCTAGGGAACTAACCAAAGGGGCAGTGAATACCACACAACATGGCTGGGCTAATATATGCCTTTGGGTAGATAGCCCAGTACCTACCTATGAACCTATCTTGCTGTGGCTAAGAGAAGCCAGAAGAGAGGAAAGTTGTCTTTCATTATACAGATCAGCAGTGAGTGGATTATATATAATGATTATTCTATTAAAGGAGAATGAATTTGTTCAAGCAACCTGACAGAATATAGGTAGTTTCTTAAAAAATTCTTAATGACATGCAGTCATAGGCAATGTGATTCCAGTCTGCTTTTTGTCTATATTACACTGATTTTCTTTAATCTTTTGCAAACTATCTGGTATGTAAAATGCACTGTATACAGTTTCCAAGAATATTCAAAAATGGAAAAGAAATTGTTTTTAAATTTGATTCAAATAAACATCTTGCAGTGAATATTCAGGCATTAAAACTAGAACTGGGGAGCAACTGGCATTTTGTTTATTAGAAAAAATAAACTGTAAAGCAATACCAATATTCTTCAACTGGATTATACTTGACCATCCCCTTAAACGGCTGACTACTTGCACCTATACAACTAGATAACGCCACAAAACTATCCATCTGGTCCATGTACATCCTCTCCTAATTTGTCTATATCAATCACAAAAAAACACCTATGACAAACTTCTGATGGAGTGGACCAATGTAAAAATCAACTAGTAACATCTACCACAAAACAAGTGGTCACAGTTAGTTAGTAGGCTACACCAACTACACTCAATACAGTAACTGGTCAAAGTGGCCTCTTAGACATTATTCCCAGAGAATGTCCTAGTTTCTGTAAGCTTTGTTACACATTACTCACCTCTACTAGTGACTATACATACTATTCTCAAACTGGAGTTTTAAAAGACTTAAAATTCCACCAGTCACCAAAACAGCCTAAGCATTCAAAGCTTATTCAGACCTGCTGCAATGGAGTAGTCTCTCCCTATCTAACAAACTGTCAGCCATTACACTTCAAGACACGTGTGTGCACTCGTTTGTGCATGCCTTTTCCATACAAAATGGGCTTTACCCACTAGTATGCACGGGATGATAGAAAAATGGTTCACCACTGATATCAATGATTTGCTCTTTGAAAAATTGAGAAGTACTGGTACATTTATAAACAATTTCTCTACTGTAATGTCAACCTAAATAGTAAGAGCCTAAGAAATGCTGCTAGAATACTTAAGTAGAAAGAATCAATATCAGCTCTCTGAGGCACAAACTAACATTAATCCTATCTGATCCAAAATGTGTGGTGTGAAATCAGATAACTTCTTAACAAGCTTAGATTCAGCATTTTGTCAACTAAAAGCACTTTTTTTCTGCAAACATCTAACCTTCTTCTGTCCCTGAAAATCACCCACCGACCCATGCTTTCCTTGTTTTATTTAGCTAACAATTCTGATTTATCAAGTCCTGTTTCAAAATAATAACTACAAAATTTGTCTATAACCTTCTTTTATCTTTACCTGATTGTAACCTTTTCTCGCATATCTATTCCCAGTTTTTAAAAATGTATACATTTGCTAATTTTATAATTCTATAACCTTGTCTTATCTTTACCTGATTGTACACCTTTTCCCACAGATCTACTCCCATTTATTTAAAAACTGTCTTCATTTGCTAACTTAATTCTTTGCTTTTATCTGTATCATTTTATTAAAATTATATACCATGTCCACAGTATGCACATCTGTAGTAATTTCTACCCTAAAGTCCCCCAGTGATCAGACTACAAAACCATCTCCAAATGATCAAAATTAGATAATATTTTGAGAAATGGTCTGAAATCAAATGCTTAAATAAAACTGGAATCCTCTACTCTGCTTACATGGTTTAAAAAGTGGTTCAGCTCCTGAGTTGCACTTTAGTCTGTTATTGAGTTAACGATACTAACAAGTCTTACAAAACACATTGCATACATCAACCTAAAATACATTTAGTTTAGTGAATGACTCACTGCTAAACAAGAGTTATGTACTGTGGGTTTCTCCAAAGGACAGTTTCAGAGATTTATTAACCATTTCTCCTCCCAGTCAGTCAGCCAAATCTGATCGAATCTGATCTCATTACTATTGATGGTACCCAATGTTCCACACTTAGAACCGTGCTATTTCCCTATGTGCTACCACTTGTTGATTGCAATAAATTCAGTCATTTTCAGGGATGACCTACAGATTTTAAAAACTGAAAAAAACTCCAACTGCATTCATATAAATTGGTTCATATATTTATTAACTATAAGTGAATTAAGACTTATCTAATGTTTTTCAAAACTGTCCATGTATCTGTCCCTCCAACTATAACCAATCCAAAAGAAATCATCTCAGTCTCTCTCTCTCTTTAAATACCTAGACATCAGGTAAGACCCTCCACCCTTAGCCTTTCTTTACATACAGAAAAAAAGAAAAGAATAAACAGAAAACTTGACTAAAAACATGTTATGAAATTGGTCATCTGCACAATGTAAAATGTGTTTTTCCTCAGCTGTTATAAATCTTACAGCTTAAGTCAGAAAATGTCCTTCTCTTCATATAACTTGCCTCTGTCCATAATACTGATTTATTGGTAAAGATACTCATAAAAATGTGTAAGTTCATCACTTTGAAAAGATAGATCTTGGACTGATTCTGCCTTGTAAACTCAATGAACCATAGCTGGATCAAGGCCAGATTTTCGCAGCATGTCCAGATTTTTTCTTCATATTTTTGGTCCATTTTTTATAAAATTATGGTTTTCTGGCAAATTAGTGGCAAATCATTAAAGACTGAAGTTAGATAATAATGACAGACATTTGAGTTTCCCATTTTCATACCCTTCAGGAAATTCATGCTAATGCAAACTTGTTATTCTATCAACTTTCAAAGTTTGTAAGAGCAATATTTAAAAATTGTCCCTGTTTTTGGGCCTTTGTCCCACTTTTATTTACTGCTTTGTCCAGATTTCCTGCTTTAAGAGGTTGAAAGGTACAGATGGCCCAAACTCCTCTCCCCTACCCTGCCCCCAGATCACTCAAATTTATTCTAAACCTAACCACTCCCACTTGTCTACCAAACACCACCTATATAATTTCCAGTTATACAATATCTCACATTTCCACACTAACCTTAACACCCATCCATTACCACACATATGTTAACCATTTACCATTATAAAATGCTAGCTATACATTGTATATTACTAGCTCTGCTAACAGCTGCTGCTCACTTAAAATACCATTCACAAATAGTCTCCCCTCACACATTTCAAAAAACTACATCTATCTTTTCTCCACACCTCACTTCTCCATCTTAATATCTCCATCCATCTTAAATATAACAGAACTCCATCACACCTCATACAGACTACACCATATTAAACGAAACCCCAAAAAACTACCCCTTTTAAGTTTCATAAGCATATATCAGCATTCATCCAGGCACTAGTAACCATAGCTACCAAACTTATTATAAGTGGAGACATTCACCCAAACCCAAGCCCCCAGAATACCTCCTCACCATCCGCTCAAATACAAGATATAACCAGTCTATCACAAAAAGGCTCCAAAATACTAATACTAAATCCAAACTTGCGAAGCACAGCCAACAAAGTTCAAGAATTACATGTCACCCTATCCCATTGTAACCCTGATATTGCTGTTTTAACAGAAACCTGGTTAAAAGCACACATTACTGACAACGAAATTACACCACCTGGTTACAACATTATTAGAGCAGACAGGAAGGTAAAAAGAGGTGGAGGGGTAGCCATCTTATTTAAGAGCAGTCTCACACTTTTACCACAAAACTTTAATATAGATAATCTCGAAAACATAGAAATCCTACCTTCTAAACTTCAACTTAACCAAAACAAATTCATATCCATTATAGCTACCTATCTCCACTATACAGCACATCGTCCAGTCTATATCAAATTCTATAGCCGAAGAAACTATCATTATGGGCGACTTTAATATAGACTGGACAACCTGTAATTCACATAACCCTAGCAATCACATCAACTTCTATGGCTTCACACAACTCATTCTTGCTCCTACATGGACGGATAAAAACTCCAACCATCAATCTATACCGGATTGCCCACTAACCAACAAACCTCAGACTTATCAGATTAGTAGCTGCTTACCTGACAGTGACCATATGCCAATCTATCTATTGAGAAAAAGCATCAATACTGTCAAGATCACCACCTTCCACCAAATCTGCAGTAAAGAAAAAAACTTTAACCCCCAAGATCTGATCAATAGCCTAAAAAAAATGAAACTGGTATCTACTAAAATAACTGTCCCTTGATACTGCAGTAGATTATTTCAACAGTACCTTCCTTGAAATTCTAAACAAATTGGCCCCCCAGTTCAATTCGTATTAAGGCCACGTACACTCCATGGCTAACAAATGACACCAGAATTCTCCTTAGAAAAGAGACAAAGTTTTGCAAACATGGCTTACCTGTAAAACCCAAATCAACCACATCACATTTCAGCAAATTAGAAA